>NW_022900943.1:7548203-7552786 GCF_012274545.1 Fukomys damarensis | reverse complement strand
TCTTTTTTTTTTTTTTTTTTTTTTTGCATTTGGTCTATGGTGTATTGAGGAAAGGTTCTTCTCTGGGTGTGTCTATTTGGGGTTGTAAATGGCTCTGTTACCTAACTGCCCATCATATTTCCAAGGTTCGAGGATGTTTATGCAACAATTTCTGTGGATTTTCTTGATTTTTTTTTTTTTTGTGATACTGGGGATCAAACTCAGGTCCTTGTGCTTGCAAGGGAGGCTCCAGAACCACTGAGCTAAATCCCCAGCCCTTCTGTGGATTTTCTATGGCATTGATCTTTATTTCCTCACCCTTTAAAGACCAGTGATTCTTAAATTTGTTTTTTTGAGAGTTGTCCAGTAGCTCTGGAATGATCTGTTTGTTGTTTCTTATTCTCTTTTCATTGTGACTTTCTGAATGCAACTCTCTTGTTTTCAAGTCCAACTATCATTTTTTTCTGATTCCACTTGCCTACTGGCAACATTCAATTTATGGTTTTCACTCGACTAATTGAGGTTTTCACTTTCAGAATTTCTGCTTGGTTCATTTTCATAAACTCTCCCTACTGAAGTAATCTTTTCTGTGCTTCACTGTCTTCCTTGATTCAGTTTTTTATACAGAGCTTCACTGAGATGGCTGATAGTTATTTAGATCTATAATTCATTAAAACATCATTATTACTGAATTAGCATTTTAATATGAAAATATATCCTGTTGGTTTTATATTTTATCAGTACCAATTATTGCTATTTTTTCAGAATTTGTTTTTTGTTTTTTTATTTGTTTGTTACCGGGGATCAAACTGAGGTCCTTGTGCTTGAAAGGCAGCAAGGCAGACAGTGGAACCACTAAACTAAATCCCCAGCCCCCTTTTTTTCAGAATTTTAGCATCCTATCAATTATAAACAACTTGATTATAATTGGATTCTGTGTGGCTGTCTTAAATTCATGCTATTTCCCATCCTTTATTTTTCTAAACTTGGATTCCTGTTTTCTCCTTCAGCACTGAGAGTATCTGTGGCAAGGTATGAACTCCCATTTAGTCCGCATCCTTTCATCCTGGAATTTCAAATTCTGGAAATGGGCATTCTGGTGTCCGTTGCTCTGTTTTTCTGAGCTGTAGAGAGAGACTTAGGATGCTATCAACTCTTAAAGCAAGGTGGCTGTGGGCATGGCCCCTTGAGTAGAAGCTACAGGACTTAAGTGCCGGAATGCACACACTGTGCTTTCTGGGAAGGTACTAATGTAGATTCATCACGGGGGCCGACTAAAGGAGAAGGTTCCCTCCATAACTGAGTCACAGGTTGTAGAGCTCTATTTACTTTCTTTCTTTTCATTTCATTTCCTTTTGGGGATGGTGTTTTGAGACAGGGTCTTGCTATGTGGTCCAGGCTGAACTTACTGTGTAGGTCAGGCTGGCCCCAACTCATGGTGATCCTCCTGCCTCAGTTTCCAAGTGCTTGGATTACAGGTGTGCACTGTCATTCCTGGCATAGAGTTTTATTTTCATCTTCCCAGTTAGCTTTCAAATTCAGTCTACTTAGACTCTTGACCACTAAGGGTCCACCATGAAAATATGAAAAAATTAATTCCGTTTTGAAGGGACTAAGAGATAAGTGTTCGAGCCCCTCTCCATTCTGCTTTCTGGGGCTGTGACTCATGGAAGTGTTTTTGCATCTATTTTTGTTCCTTTACTTAGGGAATGTCACATAAGTCTCTTCCCATTCATTCTCAGAACAGCAAATTTAGTGTGCAGTCCTTTAGGTGAAAGCTATAAATATGGAATACTTACTGCATGAACAAACTCTTCAGGTGAAATCGATAGACTGCAGGTACCACAGGAGTAAGCTGCTAAGTAAGTAAAAGAAGTGAAGGAGGGTGAGTTCCAAGTAAGAAAGTGAAATCAGGTGGGGAAAAGGGGGCTCAGAAAACGCTGCTTCCAGTGGTCTGTTGTGTGATGGCTCAGTAACTCCCTGAGCCAGGCTGCTGAAAAGGCCACGCTTAGCAGCAGCAGTTGGCAGAGTAAACTGGCAAGACTTTCCAGGGAGGAAAGTGGGAAAGTTAATATTTTTTCCCTCCTTTGCCCTATGCCAGTAGATAAAGCTCCTTGAAGGGGCATGCGCACCAACCCACAGTTGCTAAGCTTCTTCTGTGACCTAAGGTGATTCGTGTGTGTCTAATCAATTCAGCTCTCCAGGATAAGTGAATCTTACCTTAAATTGGGGGGATTTACAGATAGGGTGAAATATGTGCGGTCCAGTTTTCCTTTCCTCAGGAAGAAAATAAATGTTGGGGTTTCCTTCTTGATTGCACTGCGCAGGGACAGAGTGAGATGTGTACCACAGTAAGCCTCAGCTTTTCCTATCAAGTTGGGAAGGATATTTTCTCAATTATGTTCACAGTAAAATTTCCTGAGCAAATGTTTCTGACTTTGCCTTTAAAGCATTGCTGTGTTCAGTTGTTAATTTGGTAGCCATGGGCTCAGGGTAGTCGGGAGCCTCCTATTCTACCATGCTGCTGATGGTGCTCATAAATATTTTCCACTTTTTGTCCTCAGCTGTGTGGAGCTATGGCAGATTCACATTTTATAGTTTCTTACTGTATTAAAAGAACATTTGGAAAATGCATATCTCTATACATGTTTTCAGATAAGTTTCTGTAGTTTCTCCAAAGTGCATTGATAGCCTTCGTTTATTTTACAATGACTGGGCCTTAACTAAAACAGATCCTCTATTGGTATCAAAGCGATGATTCCTAAAGTGATACGGGCCTAGTTGTATCAGTGTACTTAGTTGTTAAATCCTAAGGCATGAAGTTATTCTGTAAGGTGATCTTTACTCCTGTTACTTAAAAGAAGTACTTAATTATCTACAATTTTTGCTGAGAAATTATTCCTTGGATCCTTCCTGTAAATTTTCCTTTAATTCAAAAGTTATAAAAGTTTTGTGTCCAGTTAATTTCCTTACTTGTGTCACATATCATGTGAAAGATAACGAGATATTAAAGGATGTCATCTCTTTCATCTTGTATTTATCAAAATATATTTAGAACTATATTGGATATTCTGATTTCTTAGAAGGTGAAGCTATGTCTGTCACACAAATATAAAATGAACACATATAAAGGTATTAGTTAAATTATATATTATTTGGGGTGCCAGATAAGTGATAAAACTGCAAATGAGTGTTGAAAACCCAATGCCTATTTGTCTATTGAGAGGATATATGAAATATCTAAATGAATTTGAGGAAAAATAGATTTTACAAATGCTACATTTTGCATCTTCAGGTGATAGATTTTATTTGTGTCACTATGGACAATAATTTGTATAACCTGTATTTTGCTACAATTTTAAGTGTAGCAAAATAGTTTAAAAATAATGAAAATTCAGACCTCAATGAAATGAGACAACAAAGAAATATACATCAAGCAAAACCCATCGTTCAATTTCAAAGTCTCATAATTTCTCCTGGAAAAGTTTATAAGCAGCGTAATATGAAAAAAGTTAAAGGTCATTATTCTGTCTTTATTGAATATTGTCGCCATTACTCACTTATATGGAGAGAGAAACAAGGGTAAGTAATAATAATATCAGTACTTACACTGCATAGACACTTTGCTAATTTGTTTGAATATTGGTTTTTACTATGTTTAATGCTTGATTTTGCTTGATGTATATTTCTTGGTTATCCCAAACTCCTAACTCTCAGAAAAACAATTTGGGAGGCATCAAGTGGGAGAATAACACAAAACACTTACTCAATAGTAAATATTTTACTGCATAGTTGGGGGGGGTTAGATAATCGTTACATTCAAATGACATGATCCTCTATATGAAACACTTTTAAAACTCCACCAAAAGACTCCAAGAGTTAATAACCAAAATCTTCAGCATAATGGGTTTCAACTTCCAACACTGAAAAGTCAACAGCATTCCTGTACAGCAACAATAAACCCATTGAGGAAGAAATTAGAGAAACAATATCAGAATAGCATCTAGAAACATCACATATATTTGGGAATTAATTTAAGAAAGTGAAAGACATCTACAGTGAAAATTTCAACACTACGAAAAAGAACATTGAAGAGGATACCAGAAAATTGAAAAATATCTCCTGTTCCTGGATAGGCAAGACCAATATAGTTAAAATGGCTATATTTCCGAAACTGATGTACAGACTTAACGCAATCCCAATCAAAATACCAATAGTATTTCTCACATAACTAAAGAAAATAAGCCTAAAACTCATGTAAAACCTGTAGAAACCAAGAATAGCAAAATCAATTTGGGGCAACATCAGCAAGGCAGGAGGCAACATTATAGCAGATTTCAATTATGCTAAAAAGCTGTAGCTGTAAAAATGACATTGTATGTGCAAAGAGCAGACTATACTTTTGCTGGATATAAGATCCTCCTTAACAAATGATACAGAGAAAACTGGCTATCCACATGCAGAAGACTCAACCTAGACCGATATCTGTCACAAAATTAAAAATATGATTCGTTTAAAAATGCCTCTGTGTGGGCCAGGGATTTAGCTCAGCAGTTCAGTGGCCTGCCTTACAAGCGCAAAGACCCGAGTTCAATCCCTGGTAC
>NW_022900943.1:7539462-7548164 GCF_012274545.1 Fukomys damarensis | reverse complement strand
CTCTATGTGTGCTAATTGGTTTCATTTGTAGTACTAGTTTATCATATTTTGTTGGAAAAGAAAGGTTTGTGTCATTATATGTTTATTTGATGCAATAATCATTTTGGCTTATGTCTTTTACTCTGAGTGACTACTTTGAGGATAAAAATACACAGTTTAATGACTATCATTATTTTCTTATTTGATTATGAAATTTTGTTTTCCTTCATGATAAATTATAACAATTAAAATAGTAAAAATGGATTAAAAAATCTAAATACTAAAACAGAAACATTTAATTTGCTGGCAGACATAATAGGTAAAGCTTTTGAAGACATAGGCATAGATTATGTCTGTCTGAATGAAATCGAAATTGTTTAAGAAATAATATGAATGACCAACAAATGGGATCATATTAAATTAAAATCTGCATAGCAAAGGAAATCACTGACAAAGTGAAGAAATAGTGTAGAGAATGGGAAAATTTTTGGTCCACTACTTATCAGACAAAGATAATATATAAAGATTTCTATAATATATAAAGATTTAAAAAAATACCTCCAAAATTATAGCAAAGGAAATCACTGACAAAGTGAAGAAATAGTGTAGAGAATGGGAAAATTTTTGGTCCACTACTTATCAGACAAAGATAATATATAAAGATTTCTATAATATATAAAGATTTAAAAAAATAGACCTCCAAAATTTAAAGACCCAATGTGAAAGGGGCATCTGAAATGAACAGACATTTCTCAGATGAAAAAATTGGAAATGGTCTATAAATATATGAAAAAATGGTCAACATCATGACCAGTAGATAAATGCAAATTAACAACACTGAGATTCCATCTCCCTTTAGAAAAAAAAAATAGCTATCTTCAAGAATCAAACAATCACAAATATTGTAAAGGCTGTGGGTAAAAAGAGAACATTCTTCCATGCTTACGTACAAGCAACCTTGCACAAACAATATGGACATCGCTATGGAGTTCCTTAGAAAACTAACACTCGAAATTACATTTGAACCAACTATTCCACTTCTTATTATTTTACTCAAAGTTAAAAATGCCATATTTTAGTGAGGCATGCATACCCATGTTTATAGCAACACAACGCATAATAGCTAAATCTGAAGCAGACTATTTGTCCGACAACATATCAATGGGTGAAGAAAGTGTGGTATTTATACACATCATAGTAGTATTTCACCATAAAGAAGGATAAACTTCAGGCTTCTGTAGGAAAATAGATTTTCCCAGAGACCGTAGCATTAAGTGAAATAAACCTTTAACAGAAGCTTAAATATTCAATGGTTTCTCTTATATGATGAGATCCCAACATATAAAGTACAAAATAAAAGACAGAAGATAGGAAATACAACACTGCTTTTCGGCATTTGGGAAAGGGACTGAGAGTCTGAAGGAGGTGGGTAGGAAAGAAATGAAATTTTAAAAAGGGAGGCAGTGGACCGTGAAGTGCTTTGTACATACGTGAAGTCCCTACAAGGAATGTGATCAGCACGCATTACATACGTGTATATGTGAAATGCCATGTACATGTACCAACCATAATAACCGCAATTATTATGTTCTGCAAACTTGTACCAATAGAAATAATGAAATGACATTGTACTGGAAAAGGGTGAACCCTTAATCCATTATGATTAGTTTTCTTATGAAAACAGAAAGGACAGAGAGAGGCAACAAGGAACATCACATAATGAGAGAGACGGAGAAAAGGATGCTTTGTGTTCGAGCCAAACTCTGAAGATTGCATCAATACCAAAACCTAAAAAAAATGTGTAGAACAGAGCATCTGATAGGTGTAGCGCTTTCAAAACATTTATATCCTGGGCAGTATTGTGATTCTAGACTTTCAACCTCCAGAACTGTGAATGTTTAAATGCTTGCAATATTAAGTTACCTCAGTTGTAGTAATATATTAAAGCAGCTCTAGGAAACACATTTTATAATTATTTTACAATATAAGATAATATAGTATTGAGAACCATGGAAGAATTTGGAAAACTTCAGGAGTTTGTGTGTATCAAAGTGGAAATTTGTTGAATTTAATTTTGACCCAGGTCTTATTTTCATTCACTGTGCTATAACATATTTTTAGTTGAGAAATTTTTGAAATCATATTAGTGTTTTAATTCTTTTATTATAAAAAATCAATTATCATTCTCTCTCTAGATTTTTGTTTTTCAGTGGAATCAAACAGTGGCAATTGATCTCCCACTGATCTATACCATCAGTAATGGTTTTCTCTTTCTGTTTTGTATGAAATAACTGAAAAAAGAAATTTTAAATGAATAGGTACAAACACTGTCAAATATAACTTGATAAAAATTAACAATGATTGGAAACAAAAAAATCAGTATTCATTATGAGCATTTATTTTATTTCTGCTTTTAAAATAATGTGGTAATAATTCGTCTGAAAAGCCCAAATAGTTATACAATCCTGCTGAGAAAATGAAACAAAAGTAGACGTGAAGTTGAAGTGTATTAGGTAATTGGTATCCTGTGAAGTTTTCAGTGTTAATTCTGTGAGCTTTAGTGCTTTGTTCCAGTTAGGGAAATGAGCCCAACATGAATGTAAATATACTTACTCTGTTACTGTTTACTAGAGCTATAACGCAGTCACTGCATTACTGTATTTTCAGTCGCTAACGATATGATAGGGCTGACTTGTAAGTTACGAAGAGAGGAGACTGCCTTTGCTCACAGTCCTGGAGGCCAATGCCGACCAAATGCATCTGATGGCCTTCAGGCCGGCCGTCCTGGGCTGGTGCACGGAGCCACAGGGAGAGGAAGGGAGCACGTGTGTCTGTGTCTTTTCTGGCCTTTCTTCTCTTCTTTCAAAGCTCCAAGGGTTCCATCACGGGAGACACACGCTCACTTCACCCACCCCTACTCACCACCTACAGCCCCCACTTCTAAACAGCACTGTCAGATGAGGGTCCCCCAAATTCTCCACGGTAGAAATTAAATTTTAAGGCATGGGGAGCATACTCAACCTGCATGCAGACCATCCCAATCTCCAGAAAAACCAAATCAATTAAAAGCGTCAATTCTTTCACCAACCAGAAATATCTGGGTATATCTGGCATAGTTTCCAACATCAAAGTCTGGAATATGCATTTATGTGGTTGACTGCACTGCATTTCCGCACACACACAAACGTGCATGCACCCTCATACTACTTTATGTTTTTACACACCGCCACAGCTTTTAACTCTCTGGTTATAAAATATTTAGTTTGACTTTGACAGCACATTAATTCAGTTTGGTCCCTCGATTTAATGATAAATTTTACTTAATATACAGACTGGATAAGCATTTGTGATATATATATATAAATATATATATATAAATATATATATACACACACACACACACACACACACATGCATACATACATACATGTATATAGTGTTTTTATTCCTTAGGAGATACAGTTTTATGCCATTATCACAAGTGTCAAATAACAAATGATTCATTTAAAATAATTACATTATTGTAGTAAAATGCTATCCTCAGCTACCTGCATCTTTGCTCTTGGACCATGGATCGTTCCATGGATAGACATCAATAATGAATCCACAACTTTGGAAATTATGCCAAGGCCTTAAACTGTAGTGTTTATTTTCCTATTTGGACCGTTACTGAAATTGTTCTTCAGTGTGTGAGTAATTGTGTCTGGGTGAATGAAATCTGTTTTCTTCAGTAATCTTTTTAAATTTAAAATGTATTTAAGCTGGATCTTTTAATTTAAATTTTTATTTTTGTCAGTACATGTATGCAGTTACATTCACCTTGAAGAGTTGGTAAATATACGTAGCACATCTTAGGTCTTTTTTCTTCTTTTTCCCCTCCTCTTCCTTTCCTCCCTCCATCTCTTCTTCCCTGAATTTTGACCTGTCACAAGACATTTTAAACAATTTTATTTAGTGTCTTTTTACTACTGGCATCAAATGCTGAAAGATGACAAGCAGCTAATTTTCAAAATTGTCAGATGCTCAAATGTACACATTTCTCCTTGATATTAAAGTATATTTTAAATTTCTACCTAGAAAAGAAGGCAACAAGTGACTATTTTGGCACAATATAATATACTACAATTGATATTATTAAAGAAATAACTTTAAGCTATTAATTGGAGACTCACAAGTTGACAGATGATTCAGAGAACTACAAAAATGTTTAATAAGAGGACATTTAAAAGTAAGCACAGGGCCGGGGATTTAGCTCAGCGGTTCGGTGGCCTGCCTTGCAAGCGCAAGGACCCTGGTTCAATCCCCGGTACCAAAAACAAACAAACAAACAAAAAAACAAAACAATCAAAAAAAAGTAAGCACAGTATCCTATTTACTGATTATGGATTTATTTAGACGATAAGGAGAGTACAAATTATCTTTGTTTTCCTCAAATCTATCTTTACTAAGTTTTTGTGATTATTAAAGGATTGAAAACAAATATAAATTTTAATGTAATAAAGTTCCTATCATACTCTGAGAATTATTGCATGCTTACTAAAGTGTCAATATATTTTATGCTGCAGTATAAAATATGCTCTGAAATTCTCATGTGACTGGTCACAGTGATGCTCGACTCATCAATGTCTTCATCTACTGATGAAAGTAGTAGCTAAACACGCTCTCAGGCTGTGGGTCCCGGCTGGAAGAGGTCAATCACGGGGATGTGACCTTGGAGGCCTATTCTTGTCTCTCGATCCTTCCCTCTCCACTTCCTGCTGCCATAGGTCCGGCACCTTTTCTTCTACCATGCCCTGAGCTACCTTTTCTACCTTGGAGCCAACCATGTACTGAAACTTCTCAATCTGTGAGCCAAAAGGTCCTATCCTCCTTTAGATAGGAGGTGTTGGGAATTTTGTCCCAGCAAAGAGAAAGTGTCTCAGGTCATACTGATCATCAGCCCTGACACCGAGAGTATTAATCATCTGAGACATTAGGTTAAGCCTGTGCTCAAAAACTCTGTGTTAGAAGTTCATACAAGTTAGGAACAAAGACTATCTACAAATAAGAAAATTTCATCTAAATATTATATTTTCAAAATAAAAATTATTTTGCTCTGTGACCCCTTGCATGGGGCATATGAGACTACAGACATGAATGATCAAATGAGAAAACTCACGATGTATATCTTTCACACTATTCTTTCTTGAGTGTGTTGGAAATAAAACTAAGTTAACTAAATGAAAATAGTAGATATGGCCACTGGAACAATCCTTGAGGAAAAAAAAAATATATATACACATGTACATACATACATACATATATGTGTAAGTAAATTTCAAGACAAGTGAACGCTGAAGTCAGACGTGGCTTTCACCTATGATTCCAGCATTCTTGGAGGTGAGGCACTAGGATCACAAGTTCAATCCAAGTTTTGGCAATGTAGAAACTTAGCCACATCCTGTCTTACAAACTAATACATTGACTTTCAATTGTTTTCATAGGTTCAGCAATCTGACATCAGACAAAAGAAAGTAGTTGTGGTGTGAATATTTCATTACATATATGCTTTTTACTAAAGAGTTAGTGACAGGAGTCAACATTTAATGTAGTAAAGTGTATTTTAAAATGGTTTTAAAGGGCTTTTTGTAAGTTTTTATTCTTCAAACATTCTCAGTATACCTCATTGAAGCAATCTTATTGTCAAGAGCAATGCAGAAACTCTCTTTTGTTCTTTTATATTTTTTTTAATATTCCTTAAACACCTCCTATTTCCTTCAGAGAAAACAGGTTTTCTGCAACTGTTATGAAAGCAAAGATATTCCTTCTTACTTTTTTGGTGATTCTGCATAAGCCAGCATCCAGGTTTTCAGTGTTCTACAATTTATCAAGTATCAAATTGTTCAGGCAAACCTAAGCTCAACCTGTACTAGTGACCGCTTTGAAGGTACTCGTTTAGTCATTTAATGTTGTTTAATATGATCTAGTATTGCATGTTGTAACTATATAAAATGGTAACATAGATATGAGACCACTGAACTCATTCAGGGCTGTGTAAGTTCACACACACACACACACACACACACACACACACATCACTTTTTCTAACAGAAATGGAGAGACATAAAATATCTCTCCTCTGACTATTAAAACATTCAAGGTAATTGGGCACAGAATAGCAGAATACTGAAAAGTGAGGTTAAGAGGAAATAGTTAATCATGTGACAAAAAAGGAGCAAGGTATCCTTTAGCAATCATTAAAACTGGTTGTCATGGTATCTTTTTCTACTAAAAGAAAAACAGTGAAATTTTAAAAGAAACCAAAATATTTGAAAGAATCATCAGTCAGCTTTGAAATATGCACAGGGATTATTTTTCCTTTCCTTAAAGAACATTTCTATGACTTCTCACATTTTAAAACTTTTTGCAGTAACATTTCTAATTCTTAGAGACAAATAGTTAAAAATCAACATTTTCTTTGGAGGAAGATAGACACAATTTTATTCACTCAAACCTCCTTTCAGTGACATTTTGGTTTCCCCTAGGTACTGTATTGTTAATATGATTTCACCTGGAGATTTTTAAAGAAAAAAAATTATTTCAAATGTTGTAAAAGATAGGATGTGAACCTTTTCGACTGAGCTGTAGAACTAGTTTTTTAAAAAAGCTTGGGGACAGAGGTAAGAGTTAGAGGTATCCTAGTGGTTTCAAAAGAGTTGGTACTTCAAAAAAGCAGGCATGGCTGCGAGAGGCCATTAGAGTTTTATACAAAACACCTCAGTTGATACTGAGTCCTACAGGAGCAAGAGCAAAAATTGTTTTTGAATAAATAATGATAAGAAAATATAATTTGGATTCAAATTAAGAATAAATCTTCCAGAAAACATTGAAAAACATGAATGAAACTAATATTATCAAGAAAGTAAAAATAGAGTGAAGTGTAAATTAGTCTCTATTCCTCATTCTATAATTCCTAAAGATACAGTGAGCTGCTATGTGTTTCTCTGGTCACATTTGCAGTACAACAAGATTGCTGTGAAATAATAAAGAATGGGCTCTATACGGTAAAAGAAAGCCTGTTTCCACTGGTCTTTGTGAAGGCATGGATTCCTAAATTTTACTGTAGCTAAATAAACATTGTCTCCCCAGGTAATTTCTTTTAGCAAATAAATTTTAATTTAAGAGTACTAGAATCCACTCAAGTACAGGTAACAAGTCATGTTTGAATACCGTAAGAGAACATTCATTCCAAAGCCAAGGAAGTCTATTGCAGGTCATTCTCTGTTGAACTTGAACAAAGGACACATGTACCAATTTCAGCTCATATGTATAGCAATTCTCAGATTTGTTGGTTAGAAGCAAATCGAATTTTCTGGAATTCAAAACTAAATTTCAGAATGAGAATCTGATTGGGTCCAGCTGGGCCAGAGCTCTTCCCCAGGTCCAGCTGGCTGTGGATCAAGCGATGGGTAGAGATGCAGGCAAAAGAAGGAACCTTCCTAAAGGAACCAGAGACAGAGGCAGGTGGGTGTGCGCGAGTTTTGCCTGTGGCAGGAGAGGACGGAGAGTAGCAGTAAGTCACACTTGGGGAGTGTCTGCGGACGTGCTCCTGCGCTAGCACACTGGGAGCTCGAGTCTGTGATCGGCACAGTGGAAGGGGTTTGCAGCTCGAATGAAAGGAAAAGGGGCGGAAGGCTGAAGTGAACTTGTGTTTAACAGCTTGTTTCTGCTCCAGGATGAAGCTGTGGCGGGTGCCATCCCCCCGCCCCCCGCCCGCGGCCCTCAGACTCCAACTGCGTCAGATTTCAGGGTATAACTATGCCAGAGGCTTTCCAGGGCTCCTCTAGTCCAGGGACTACACCGATCCTTCATTGCTCTTGATTTTCCATTTCCAAGTTTGGGAACTGAGAAACTATTATATCCTCGGCTCCCCAAGGTGTAGACAGTCTCTGTGGACTATTCCACCTCTGATCCTGTAAGCCTATCTGATACATCCTCCTTCAGAAAAAAATATAAATACATACATGTGTGTGTGTGTATATATATATATATGTATATATAAAATGGGTTAGAGCCCTACACCATGCCATAGAGTGGATTAAATACTTCACAGACAGTGTACTACACAGCATCAGAAGTTTCCTACCACACTGTCAAAGAAATCTCCTTTATGGACGGTGTTACTGCGGAAAGAGAACTGAGGGAATCTTCTATGAACTGATAACAACCTGACGCAGAGACTGCACAGCTATTTAGCAACTAGCTGAAAGGATTCCTTAAGAAAACAGACACAGAGAGCGCGGCGGGGTTTCTTCGGAGACGAAGACAGGCACCTCATGTGCCCCTGCAATCAGCTTTCACATATTTTCATTTAACCACTCCATGTGTCTGCATTAACATACAAAATGCACGCAAACAGCCTACCACACTTAGATCTCACAGAGCAGCCCTCGCTTTCCCTGCAGCATGGATAGTTGTCTCTGCTTGACGCAGGGAACCCAGTTAAAAACTCAGAACTCTGAAATTGAACACATTTTGGTGGCATTTGACCTTCTCATCACTGAGAGGTTGCTTAATGGAAATCCCAAACCATTTGTCTTACAAGCACAATAATATTATTAGAAAGGTATTCCTGGGCTTTGAAGATGATAACTTAATCAGATTCCATATGCCAAATATAGCCTGGTACCAGCTGGTTATAAATCTGTTCTCAGCTCCCTGAAGCTTTTTTTTTTTTTTTTTTT
>NW_022900943.1:7504059-7539243 GCF_012274545.1 Fukomys damarensis | reverse complement strand
CTTTTTTTTTTTTTTTTTTTTTAATTCATGGCTTAAAAGAATTCCTTGTACAATGTGTTTGTATGTGCATTCATTTATACTTCCTTGATCTAAATTATATATAGAGAGATAGATAGATAGATAGATAGATAGATAGATAGATAGATAGATAGATGGATAGATAGAGAGAGAGAGAGATTTTTTTTGTTGTTTCCAGTCAATACATTGTCAATACATTGCTTAAATCAGACTCAGACTCAGTTCCAGGAATGATTGGACAGGTGGCACAAAGAATAAAAATTGCTGTGCTTTTTCCGGAACTGTTCCTGTTCCAAGATGACTTGTGTAAGCTTGTTTGAGCTATCTCCTTTTAGCTGAGCTTCCTCCTAGGAGATTTATTGGGTGATAGCCAAAATATGAAGGAAACATTGCATTAAAAGAAAATCTCTGTTAAACACCTCAAAGGCAGAAGCAAGGCTGCTTTGAAAACTGACCACAGGAGGGGACAATCTTCTGTTCCTTGTACCAGGATAGAAAGAGATGGACTTCTTTTTCCTTGTTTTCTATTTTCCAGAAAAATGTGACTAGAGCATCATAGGTGGTTTGTGTCCTGGCAGAGGATGGGTTCCCAATGACAGTAGCAACTCTCCCTGGGGTCAAGGCTCATGTGTTTACAGAACAGAGGCCCCAGAGGGTGCAGCTGTCCTCAGAGGAAACCTGTGTGAGCTTAGGAGAGGGCACCAGTCACAGACCCCAGCACAGTTCCACTGACTTGAAATAAATTCACAGAAAGGAACAAAGAAAATTATGGTGTCCAGATTTAATAGGTGCAAGCATTCATGACAATACATTTGGCAAAATATAGGATTTTCATCATTAAAAATAGAACAAAATATGACATAATAGGAAGGAAGGACAGAATAATTTGGGTGAAATAAAGTCATTTACTAAGAACTAGGTCCAGTCAAAACTAAGTTTACAAAGAAGCGATAAATATCACAGCTTGTAATGGAAAAAGCAGATGTGGTTTTTCTATTAAATGGAGTTCTACACAGCCATAGAGAATGAGAAACTAGATACATTTTTAGCTTAATGGATGCACATTGAGGCTACACAATTAAATGAAATAAATAGGACACATGAGTAAATATCAGATAGTTTCTCTAGTCTGAAAAACTAAAAATGTATATAAGGTTCATATGATATAACTGAGAGTGTGAAATAGGAAGAAAATGGTTAAAGGGGGATGGGAAGGGGAGGGCAAGGGAAATAAGGGAAAAGAAAAAATGTGAAAAACTGAAAAAAATGGAAACAATGTCTTTGTAAGTAGGGAAGAGTGAAGGGGGTGTGGGGAATAAACAAGAACCAAGATGTGTCATGTAAAGGAACAAGATCCCAATGATAAATGTAACTGTATTATTTGCTTTAAATGTACCAATAAATTTAATAAGGAAAAAATTTTAAAAAATATATCACAGCTTGTATTACATTTTAGTATTTTAGACTATTCAATTCTTAATGTAGAGTTCTGGGGAAATTTAATAAAAATGCCTTTTTTATAGCAAATTTTAAATTTTGGTAATTCCGAAGTATAGGATTTATACTTCCTGTTATTATCTATTCCCCTTTACATTTTGTGACCAGGAATAAAACTTTTCATATACACAGGATTTAATTTCCTCCTCTTTGAAATCAATGGGAGAGATCTCTTCTAGTTCTGGCCTTGGAATACTTTTCCACTTTCTAATTCTCAATCATTGAAAGAATTCTTTGAGCTGGGCATGGTGGCACATGCCTGTAATCCCAGCATTTGGGAGGCTGAGGCACGAGTATCCCTGTGAGTTCAAGACCAGCCTGGGCTACATAGTGAGTTCCAGGTCAGTGAGACTACATAGTGTCTCAAAAAAAAAAAAAAAGAATTCTTTGAAATTTAATCTATAAAATGTTCCAGTATTCAGCCAGTCATTTGGGTAAAATGGCATTAATTAAGACAGTGGAATTTTGGTAAGATAAAAGTATTTAAAATTTTGAAAGATTTTTTTGAGCAGTAGGCAAATGATTAGATTTATATACTGTGCTAGACTTATAAAGTAATTTATTTCAACTATGACTTTTTGCACTCTAAAGCACCAATAAATGAATTAATTTTGATCATACTGACTATATTTTATCAATAGTAAAATGAATTTTAATTTATGGCTCTTAGACGTATCATCACTCCTATGCACAATGTAAGACAGGTGGTTTTAAACATCCAGTATAGAAAATCCATGAAAGTTCTCCAAAGCAAACATTGTTAAATCTTCAAAATATTAGTGGTAAAAGTAGACATATATCTAAATCTACTCCTTTTCTGTGGTAAGGAGGGGCATGTTCTCTCATATTTATTCAACAAAAGTTCATGTAGAGCCAATATTCTTTAAAGGGTTATTTATTTATAGTAATAACTACTATCAATGAGAATCTTTCTCATCAGAATCATTCTACATACAGTCTTTAAGCTTGCATAACAGATGTCTAATATTCCTACTCCGAATGCAACTGTAATTCAAAGTCTCAGTGTAAATAAAATAGACAGCTACAAGGAATAGAGTATAATTCAAAAACGTTGTGTTAGCTCCACAAACCATTCCCAAGTAAACACATTTTGATAAATCTTCATACAACAATTTTCTAGAAAAAAATACAAAATATTTTGTTTATTTGGTTTGGTCCCAAAAACATAGACTAATTACACTTTAATATTTGCTTCTATGTAATCTGAGAAAAGTTCCTAATTTAAATGTTGGTTTTCTTGTTTTCCAGTTCATATTCAAATAGTTATGAAAGAAAAGTAACAGCAGTACATTTCATATATGCTTATTACTTTAAAAATGTGACATTATCAATCTAAATAATATTCTATAAACCCTAATTAAGTAAGATAAAGGATATCTAAGTAGGAAGAAAAATGTGTACAAAGATGGTAAAATGTTGGTTCCTAATTTGGGCTTCCTTTTGTTAATCATAAATTTGCCTTTGAACTTTCATCTATTTGGAATAATTTTAGAAATATTACCAAGTGAAGTAATTGGTATATATGGTATATTTGAGAAAAATGAACATCCACCAACTCTTATCTGGGCTTTTTCAAAGATGTTTAAAAACTCAAGGCCCAGCTCTAAAAATGAGTGATATATTAATGTTCTTCAAATATCTTAAATTACCAGCAACATTTTCTCTAGATGCCTGTGTATATTTTGGAAAAAGCTTCATAATAAATGTTAACATCCAGCTCAAAAATCAAATACAATTTCAAAGTATTTAGGAAATATTTCAATATGCCAACTGAACTGCAAGCATAAAACTAAACAAAAACTTGAGGATTGTGTTTCTTACTTTTTGGGTTTTCCACTTACTAACGGAATTCATCATGGGTCTCCTCCATGTGGTCTAATCAACTCTAATGGATGAACCCAGGCTTTCCTTTATAGGAACAAGGCTAGAATTGCAAGAAGCAGAAAGAAAATGAGTCTCAATGCACAAATGTTTTCCGAGCTTCTATTTATGTCACAATTACTAGTATCCTATCAAATAAAGCAAGACACAAAACAAACCCGACATTCAAAGGGTGAAGAGTTAAATTGTTTTTCTTGATGAAATGAATGCAAAGTGTTGTTAAAGACTTGTGTACACAGAGACAGGAGGATTTTGTGTCATTTTTGTTCTGTAGACCACAAACTGTTTCAACTTGCTGGAGTTGCTTAACAGAATCATTACATAAAATATCAGCTATGGGGCTCTGGTTGAAGGACAAATGCAAACTTAGGCAGACATATACACAGTCTGAAAGACACATTATAGACAAGAGCAACACAGTATCTAGGAACACACTAAGCTATTAACTAAAGAGAGATATTGTGAAAGGTATAAATTAGTAAAATATCTGTTTTGTCAGTCACTTGATTTTCATTATTATACCTTGTCTGTTACATGACTCTGTTCATACTGCTTACACCTTGTATGTATTTTTCACAAGAATGTTTTTGAGTAATAGCTGAGTGTATTGAAAATATTGTGGTAAATATTATAATCATCCTATAACCATTAGTTATGTAGTAAGACAATCTTTCAAATGACTTTTGTAAACTATATGCTTGGTATGTTTTGTAAAAAGGGAAAAACATGACCACTATACTGGAGGAGCTTATGAGATAAACAGTTAGCAGAATAAGTAATTGTAATAAAACCAGACATATGTATGCATTTCAAAAGAAACATTGGTTAATCAGCAGTAAAAAAGCCCATGTTTATGGAGTGAAGGAGTGCAGTATATATGGAGGAGGGTTGTTTTTTTCAAAGAAAACATGAAGATGCTGTGTAGCCAGACCTAGGAGAGGAGAATGGCTCAGGTGACCTAAGAGGACATCTAGGAGAGCAACAGCAGAATTCTTAATACAAGTCATTTTCAAAGTAATAATTAAAAACAAAATTTACTTCCATCAGTAATGATTTTTGCACCTGCAGAAAAAAACAAGTAAAAATTATTACAAAGGAAATTATAAATGTAAATATTCATCTAGAAAGAACTGTATTGGTGAAATTTAAATAAGAAAATATATATGTTTTATTGATGTTGCTTTGTGCTAGGAATGAAACTCAGAGCCCCACGCATGTCAAATAAGTTCTCTAGCATTAAACCACATTTCTGGTATCTTCAAATTTAATTTTGAAGTGAGCAGTGAATTAGGAAACCCAGAAGTGCAGTGTGCAACTCTTGGAAATTTCCTGATTTAAAACAATGCAGAGATGATTTTAGTTTGGTTTTGATATAGTTCAATACATTGTAAATTTTCAAAATATTGTGACTTTAATCACAAGGGGTTAAAGGCATATACCTTTTACTAAAAACAAAAATTGATTTCTAATATTTATGGGAATATTTTACAAATTTAAATTATTCCTTGATATGAGAGCTAACGTATTTTGTTTTTCCCACAAAATAACGTGCTAGATAGTAATGTTGTGATCCACAGTTTGGTTATGAGCTGTATTTGCTCTATAACTTAGAAAAATACCTAGGTCTTTGTATTCTGTTTACTGCTGTACAGCCGGTGATAAAATCATTTCCTTTCAAATAAGTCTGTTTTGTTGGGATATTAAAAATGTAATGCAGGCTAATGTGTAGAATTTGGTCTGACACTTTAAATCAGTGCTGAGCTATGGAAGTGTGTAAAGTCAAGCACTGCTCAGGGTACCCCTGCAACAAATCACAGTGCCACATTAAGTATTCACAGATATATTAACCAAGAAAACCCTCCTAGGGAGACAGGAAATTTGTTAAAGACTGCCTAAGGAAATCTCTGAAGGCAGATGTTAAAAATCTTGCTCCAAAACCTAGAGTTAATACCGCAGGAGATAAAAACCTAGAATAATAAATAACATCAGGTGGTATTACATGTCATAATAATGATCACATTCCTTTAGAATGACTTTTGTTTTTGTTTAAAAAAAAAAGAAGGAAAATATCCACTTCTTCCACTAAAGATGTTTGCAAATATAAACAGGTAAATGTGTCTTTTGCTACTTTCCTAGCAGAAACTCTTTGTCACTTTAAATTGTTAAAAATGAAAGAAAAAGAAAAATAGAGGGTGAAGGTGTTTGTTCGTAGTACAAAATGAAACTGGATTAACTGACAATTCCTCAAAATGAATCTTTGAGTAAATATAGTCTGCTGCATTGATTACATTTTTGAGGTCATTCATTTATTCATTGTCATATATTTCAGCCTATGGTAGGTCAAGTTTTGTGCCTAAGTAACAACAAAATCTATACATGTTATGGATCCAAAGAACTTTAAATTTATCAAAGATAAAAGTTCTGTCTAATAGAAACCTACATACATATGGTCTGCACAGCTAGAATGAAAAAGATAGAACCTTGTTCTCTGCTCCAGGGAACATGATTAACAGCACACAGTCTTTAACTGAGATTTTTAAAGGAGTTATATGTGGAGGTAAGAAAACAAAGCTATCCATTTAGGTGGAAAATAAAGATCAAGTGTCAAGTAAAGTAATGGAGAAATGAATGGACTCTAGGATCACTGGTAATAGGAACAATTGTGATATACTACAAAAACACTCGTGGCCATGTTGTTTTACTTGTTGTTACTTGGAATCTGTATCTTTTACTCATTTTCCTTCTGACTTACATCCTTGCCTTACTTTCACTTCTGTTGACTTCTGTATCTACTGATTCTGTGGGTTTTCTTCTGATTCTGCTAACTTCTCTATATATCTGTGAGGGTAGAGGAGGCTGAGCCTCTCCAGGAGACACCTGGAAAGGAGTCCTTATGGTCCATATAGTCCTTTGTCCCATGAGTGAGTTAATTAATTCCCCAGGAAGTACAACATTCACAGAATCAATCATCAACATCAGGGCAACATCAGAGCATAAGATTTGGGGCTTCAGCTCAAGAGCTGCATGTCTTTACTCCTTCAGCAAAAACAGCAGAACAGCTACATGGCAAACACGGCAACTAAAAGGCTACAGTGTTATTTAGTTCATAATGCTCATTAACAGCAAACTGAGACGTGGGGAGACAAAACACCTGCTGCATGACCTTGGTCGTGTTGTGCATGCATAGCTAAGTATATTAAGTCACTCTTAGATAACTATGACCCTTTATGTTCATGTTTCTGAGAGTGGAGTTGCAGCCTTAAGTGCCCTCAAATGCCTTGCAATTCCTGGGCTTTGAGTACAGGCAAAAGTGGTACCCCGAAATATAATGTTCTCAATTATTTTAAAGATAAATTGAAGTTAGTTATATACATCTATATCAATCAAGATACTTTTTAAAGTGAGAAAACATCATTCACTATAATAATTTCCCTTTAAAAATGATTAATTCACCATGGCATACAGGAAGGAGCAGAGAATTAGACATGAAGTAAAGAGATAGGAACAATATCCAAATTTCCAGAAAAGGTCTATTTTCTACATAATACCAATGGAAATTTCCTAGGGGGAGTACTGCACCCTTCAGATGAGTAATGATGTTCTTTTTGTGGTTCTTTCATTAAAAATGCCTCAACAGAAAGGAATATTCATGACATAGATTTCATTGCAAAATTCCCTAAGCATTTGAAGCAACTGAAGGCCAGAAAAGCCAAAAATCTACTATCACATTGATTACAATTTTTCAAATTCTAGGCTTCTACTGAAAAGAGTTTTGATCTATGCCATTCTAAATTTCTTTTGATTCCATAGAATCTGTAGATTTTGTTGTTATTTGGGTACCATTTTCTGTCAAATTATTAGAAGTAAAGATGGCAGGCTTAAAGGACAGAAACAAATTTATGCAGATATCCGTCTGTAACTATTTCTCAGGCAAAAAAGAAATGGTAGAGTGTTTTTTTATTTATTTCCACTAAAATGGGCTCCATAACTTCTTACCTTACACTTTTCTATGATATAAGCATAACAATAAAATTACCCCATGATATTCCCAAAAGATATGTACCAAATTATAACATCTACATGTAACAAAATGATAAAAATAAATTTGAAGATAAATGGAAAACAACTTTTGAAAATAACTTTTCCTATTAATGGAAAACAAATTTAAAAATGACATTAAGATGGAAAACAATCATATTATTATTTTTAGTGTATTTTATGTGTGACCTAAAAAGTTCTCAAAAATGGGTTTTGACCATTGTAGAAGATAGTGAACAGAAGGAAGCTTTTGACAAAGTACATTTCAGTTCTGTTCAGTAACATACTACTACTACTACTACTGCTACTACTACTAATAACAATAATTAATAAAATTAACTCAGTAAAAATGCAATTATTTTCAAAATTCTAAGGAAATAGTTCAGTAATTCCTTGTAAAAGAATTATTGCAAAATAAATGATAATAGCATCAAAATCTATGTAACAATTGTAAGAGTTTACTATGAGCACTTCTAACAATACATCTTGAGTGCATTGAGAAGGTGTTCCAAAGCACAATGTTATTTAGCAGATCTGCTAGAGATTTATTATAATCTCCAGGGGATTCAATGTGTTTAAAAACACATATTCTAAAGTTAGATTAGCTTAAAAACTAGAAACTCTGCAATATATAAAGACTGACACATCTTCTTGGCTGGTGCACCTAAGAAAATGAATAAGCATTGCATGATTCCAAGAAGAACTACTATAGAGAAAGCAACATACTACAGAGTTTCCAGGTCAAAGTCAATAAATCTGAATGCTCACAAAAGTTTGGCAGTTATTAATCAGAAGTAAATTCTGTATTATATTCTGACAGTTACTTAGAACGCACAGTTTCTATTTTGTTAACTGTTTTAGGAGTCAACTGGGTTCCACATGTTTGCTAGGTAAGATAAGAGCTCTGAAAGTGATTTGTACGTTTGATACATATTAACAAAAATTTTTATTATACTTTCCTTTTCTAAGTCAGGGCAAAGAGTGCTGTTTTCTTATTTCAACTCTAACTGATGTGTGAAGATAATAAGTGCTATATTCCACAGGCTCATCATGAAAATTTGTCAAAATAGGTAAATGAGAAAAAAACTTGTTGATTCTTGGGTCAATCCCGTATAGGTTACAAAATGGTCATGAGTAAACATTTTAGAAGAGAAATTGCACATAAATGCCAAGGGAAGAGAGGATTTTGTCTGTTGTTTTGCAGACTAGAAATTGAAATTTAGAATCACTAGAGTGTGTCTCAATGTGACAGTGTGGTATTTGAGGTCCCCTACTGTAGTCATATGACATTTATCTGGTCACTTAAACCCAATATTGTTTGTTTTAATAGGTTAAGTGCACTGATGTTTGAAACATATATCTATAAGTATATATCTTCTTCTTGAATTGTTCTCCTAAGCAATATGAAATAACAATCTTTGCCTCTTCCGACCAGGTTTGGCTTGAAGTGCACTTTGCCTGAAAATGGGATATACATCCCTGCTTCTTTTGGGGCTCCAACTACATGCAGTATTATTTTCCACCCTTTGACTTTTGGTCTGTGAACTTTTTAGATTAAATTTGTTTCTTGTATATATCATATATTTGGTTTTTGTTCCTTGATGTTTTCTGCCATCCTATGTCTTTTCATAGGAAAATTGAGAGGATTCACATGGAGAGCTATTACTGAACGGCACTAACTTATTCCTCTCACTGAATTATTTTATGGTTGCTGATTTCTCCCCCCGCCACTTCTGCTCACCTGGTCTCCCTGCCTATTATATTCATTCTGTTAGATATTTTGGCATTTTTTGCTTCAAGGTCTCTTTCTCGGATATGCGTGAGGATGTTCTGGGGTGCTGCTTTTGTGATCATCATTTTCTGAAGGTGATCTTTGTCACAGAAATACCGTCTTTCCCCACCAGTTTTAGAAGATGGTTTCACAGGATGTATCAGTCTGGGTTGTGAAATATTTTCTTTGAGTATTTAAAACACTTCACTCCAAGCGTTCCTAGCCTATAAAGTTTACAATGGGAGGTCTGCTGCAATTTTAAAGGCATTGTAACTTTATATGCAATTTGCTTTTCTGTAACAGATTTTAAGATTCTGTTTCTGTGTGGATTTCTAGGATATTGTGGGAAAATTCTATTTTGATGATGACTAGATGGAATCTTCATGCCTTAGTTTCCTGGGTTTAATTATTTCCCTACATTTGAAAAGTTTTTTCCTATTGTTTTTGTATGCAAATATGTTTGTGCCATTTGTACATTCTTCTGCCTTTTTACTTATTCCCATTAATTTTAGATAAACCTTCTCTGACTCATCAGCAGCTGTTAGATCCATTTTTCATGTTTTCTTGTTGTTTTTAAAGTTGTTTTGAATAACTAGTCTCCAACAGCAGCCTTAGTTCTGACACTTTTCACATTGGTTGCTTCAGCTGTCTACACTTCCATTATAATTTTTAACTTTCTCAATTTATGTTTCATATCTTTTTGTGGTGCCTGATTACATGCTAAATTGGTCATTCATATTTTTGAATCATTTTGTTTGGGTCAGTTAGCTTTTTGTTAGTGTCTTCTGGAAATTCACCAGTCTTTTTCTTTTTTAAAGGCCCTTTTTTTTTAGTTATATATTCTTTCTGCTTGATGAGTGCCTTATTGATCTGTTAAATTTTTTAGCTCCTCTGTTACTGCTTTGAATAATTTAGTAGTATGTGGCTCATGATTCCTTCTCCTTTGTTAACACATGAATTAGCTTCATGAGGGTTCATGTTGCAGAGGAATTTTGTTGCCTTTCCTTCTGGTATTTCTATTGTTTTATTTTGTGCTGAGGTCTGAGGGTGCTTTAGTGGAAAATCTTAGTATATCTACAGTGAAAATCTATTTTGTGTGCTTTTCAGTGATGCACTCTGGGAGTGGCTCATGATGAGCCTTTGCTTCTGTCACAAGATTGTACTATTATGGCTGAGTGAGTTCAAACAATAGAGATGAACCACTGTGCCAGATTTGAGACCATTTACTATAGTCAGTGGTTAAGGAGGGCTAATGCCCAGAAAGATTCCTCAGCAATGGGAAGCATTGTTATTTCTCCTTTTAAATCATGCTTTCAGTTGGGGAGGGCAAGTGGAATCTTACAGAAGCAGAACTATACCAGGTTAGTGGGGGCACACAAGGAAGATGAACACACACTGGATGAACTACAAAACATCCTGCAACTGCAGCAAGTTTACTGCCAAGCAGCATGTGGGGGTTTGAAGTACTTTGTTCAAGCACAAGCACTTTGTTCAAGCACAGGTACAAAATGGTATTGAGGCACAAGATGGAGTCAGGTTGGTTATTACAGTACAACTTCCATTAAATTGGAAGGCAGCACTCATTTATCTGGGGATGGACCACAGTATTGCTAATGACACAGAATGAAATCTGGCACACAGAGAAAATCTATTGATAACAACTCTTGCACCTTATCAATAGCAACTAAATCAGCATAAGAACTAATTATGTGCCTTCCTTAACAATAGAAAATATATTTATAAATATAGTATAAACACTAAAACAAGCAAAATATTGGCATACAATACATATTTATTATAGTCAACAACTCTACCCTATTGAGTAGAAAAAAATTTAACAATAATAGATTTAACTATGTAAATATCAATAAAGCTTAATCATTCTACTTCTAGAGGGGAAGAGAGAAGAAAAGAATAAAAATTTGAAACATTAAATAATGGAAGAGGAGAAAGAAGAAAAAATTTTAAGATGAAGAATTTCATTAAAGAGTAAAAGAAAATTCATAAAATTCAATATGTAATGGAAAAGAAAACACAAGAGAAAGAAGAAAAAGTGAGAGAAAAAGGAATAACAAATTAAAGAACTGGGTATGGTGGTACATGCCTGTCATCCCAGCACTCCAGAGGCAAAGGCAAAAGGATCCTGAGGAGAGGGGAGGGGTAAGGGGAAAAAATGAGAACCAAGACCTGTCATGCAAAGGTACAAGATTGCAGTGATGAATGTAACTGTACTGTATACCTAAAATGTACCAATAAACTCAATGAGGAAAAAAAGGATCCCCATGAATTTGTGACCAGCCTGGGCTACATGGTGAGTTCAAAACTACTATGACCTACACACCAAGACAATGTCTCAAAAAACAAAACATACAAACAAAACACACACAAAAAAAAAGAAAAAGAGAAATAAAGAAGGAAAGTCTTCCAAATTCAAAAATGAAGAAGAAAAACAAAAAGAAAAAGAAAAGCAATGAAAGGGAGAGAGAGAGAGAGATATCCAAAATTGTTTTCTCTGTATTTTTGAATGAGTTGTTTCTTTCCAGGATCTCCAGTTTGGGAACCCAGCCAGTCATGGCTTTCTTCTCCTAGCTGTACAGAACATGGGCTTTTGAGGTGGTCTTCTGATCCAGAGGCCCTGTCTATTCATCCAATTCCATGGCAACTGTGCAAGCTTAGGCCTGCCCTTTCTCAAATTGGTAGATGGGAAATTCAACCATACTTCTGATCTTTGCTGGATGTAGGCAGTAGGGTAAGTTTCAAGCAGATCTCTATACTCAGGGCCAGCACTTTAGATCCAAGTGCTCCTGCCAACTGTGTACAATGGGCCTGGTTTCTCCCCATGAATGGTAGGACTCCAGTCCTTAATGGCTTGAGTTTAACTTTCTCAAGGGGTTTATGTCTACCCCATTCCTTCTCCACAACTGTGTCCTGTGGCTGTCTCTCACCCCTTCACAATTGGAAAGCAACATTGGGAGCCCTTAAGTGAAGTTGTTTCTCAGTTGTTCTGAAGCTGTTTTAAATAATCTGCCTCTTTCCAAGATGGCACCTGCCTAGACAATCTAAGAATATGGAGATCCATGCACTAGTTTCTTTCTTCACTGGCTTCCTGAACTGTGGATGGAGCAAACTTTGGAGCAAACTGATCCTTTTGCCACGCACAATAGCCATGGGTTTTCTGAGGTGCCTAGCCCTGCTGGCCCAGGCTGTTGTTTCTCCCTAGAGCTCACAACCCTGGGGCTTCCCGTGTGTCTAGGTAGATAGGTTCTCTTTCTCCAAGCCAGAGTAAGATTCCAGACCTTTTTGTTCTTTTCTTTGTATTGTGACCCATTTCTCCAACTTTTCTGTAGTTTCTGATTTTCATCTAAGCTCCTTCCCAATTCTTGTAGATCTACTATTTTTCTCTTCACCAAATTGCTATTCTCCAGGTTTCTGAATTCTGGTCTCCAGAGACACTCATTTGGCTCCTAATTGCTACTTTGCCCCCTCCGCACTCTTATAAGCCTTTTAAATTACCTAACAATAAATAGAAAATTTATGGAATCTACAAAAATTTTCATTTAGTATAAGAAAAAGAGGAAGTCCACTGAATAAATATTAAGGGACAAGTGGAATCTAAATATGGTTTCATTTTGACTGTATTCTACCTATCATCTTTATTCACATATCTGGGGTGTGTATACAAGAGAACGAAAACAAGAACTTTTTTAAAACTTGTAATCAATTATCACAGTATCAAGGTCACTTTGATATTGAAAATATCTCCATACAAAATTATGACAAATCTCAACTTCATCCATTTTTGAAATATATCAGTAAGGCACTAAGAAAATTAATTTTTTTAAAAAATACAAATATTGCAGGGAGGATATATTATGACCTGACTACCATTTAACATTCATAACACTTATGAGTAAAATAAGAAAGAATTTGCATCACTAATGTGTGATAGCAGTGACTGTCCTGAAATCAAGAACATTTTAACTTTTTTTCATGCAACACACAGATAAGTGCACTTACATTTTTTAAAATGTCACAAAACTTTTGGTATGACATCTAAGTTCACTGAATGTGTTTAAAGTATAAATCCCGAAAGGATAAATATTAATTAGGTAATGAAAATGTGTTTTTCTTGCTTGTATTCCTATATAGCTGTCTTTCTAGGCATCACGCTGAAATCTGGCACTGTATTCATAAATATCTACCTCAGCTAAACAGTGCACAATTCACAAACACAATAGATTTTGTTGTTTCATTCTGTGTAGACTTAACTAATTCTCTTTTATTGCTTCTAGTGCCTATATTTCCAATGAAACAAGCTTAGGAATGAAACTTGTTATAAAAGTGGACTTTAGGGTACATTAAAAAATGATTGTGTGTAGACAATAGCATACTTAACCAGGTTGTTCTTAGGAACAGATGCCAGCTGGCAGGGAATAAAATATGTCATTGAGTTTTGTAACCAAGATAGTTTATGTATGCTAGACAGATACCCTATTACATGTGGGACACTTTAATGACAGTATTACAAGAGGATAATTCAAAACTGCTAGGTAGATATTTTTTCTTTGTATTTTTGTTATAGGAAGATTCTGCTTCAGTGAACCTATAATAAATAGAAGTTATTAGTAAAATCAAATAGATTTGCTTTTATTGAAGGAAAAAAGAAAAAAATCTAGCAATGACTGTATGACAGAAGAATTGAATGATACACTCAGAATGACATCAAAAGGAAGACTTTGCTCATTGTTAATAAAAATTGACTGCAATCTAATTTCTCTACTGCTTAGAAAATGTATTTATTGCTATATGTCATAAAATGCTGCATGTTGGAAATCATGGTCCCTTTAATAATCTAAATGGCATATAATCTGGAAAAGATGTGTAAACCTAGGAGCCAGCCAAGTGGCTTTTATTGACATTACCTTTTAAATAATTTAAAATTTGCAGCTGTATTAGGTGCCTTAAGGATTTTCCTCTTGAAATTGCTAACTATACCTAATTTTCTTTGAAATTCTTGATCTTATTCTGTAATCAGAGAGCCACACAATCTAGCCATCTTCGCAGAGGAGTGCGTGACCATTGTGCTGCAGTACACTGAGTCATTCATTTTCCCCAGTTCATCTGGAGAACACATTGAATAGGAAGATCGTATCAGCAGACATCAACTCTTTCTAACTAAGCTGAGCAGCCTTCCCAATTAAAGAGAAAAGAAACTGCAACAAGAAGAAAATCTGCTGCCTGAAAACATTGGATAAGATACCATTAGACAGCTTTACAGTTCTGTCTGTAAATTTGAAGAAAGTAAGTCAAGTCAGCAAAGACCACAATTAAGGCCATCCCGCACTGATCTACCATATTTTGAACTGTGCAAGGAAGGCCATTGCTAAGTTGTGGGTGCCTTGAAGCGCTGACCAGTATTTGTAGCTTTCAATCTTATTTTGTATTTGTTGGAGAGCTGGTATAACAACACCGATAATGTTTCCCTACTTGATGTTCTTGGAAAGGAAGGTATGAGTATTTCTGCACCTTCTTTTCAGATGAACACTGTATACTCTGTAGATATCATTCCGATTTCAAAACCTACTGGTGTTACCGAACAATACAGTTCCATCTGGACAATAGATTAATGATCACAGATAGGTATTAAAGTCATTAATCCATTTCAGACACACATGTTATGTGCCAGTTTTATAAACGTTAAAGATTCTTTCAATGATGGAATATATTAATATCATGAGAATAGATAAATGCCAGGAGTTCTGCTACTTGTAGCTTGGAAACAGAGAAATCTGTCAGACAGAACCACACAGAAATGGTACCTGAGGACAAAGTAAGAAGTTACAGTTAAAAAAGGGGAACATATATTTGGCAAGTATGGTGAGGTTGGCTAAGTTTTTCAGGCTTCCTATGACATGGCTATGTTGAACAATTTAGGCATACAGATTCTTGTTACCAGGTTTGCAGTGCTGGGATGATGGGGCGGAAACAATTTACACGGCGTGTCAAAATCCCTGGTGCCTATAATGATTGGTATGTGGATTTAACCGGTTTTGGAAGAAGGTGAATTGATTAGCTTTTAACCAGGACTTTTAACCAGTAGCTTAAGAGAGGAAAGAAAACGAAATGGGGAGAGATCCAGAGAGAGAGAGCATTACAGTGCCTGCAATATTCTAAGCACTTTTACATGCAAAAGCAAAATATTTTAGTGCTATTATAAAGTAGACAATGAAGATTATAACTTTTCAATCTTTTACATAAAATTTACAATGAAGATTGTAACTATTCTTAATCTTGTGTATTAATGTTTTGAGAATTACCCTGATAGATTAAAATTGTCAAGAACTCTAAAATGATGACACAGCGTTCTCACTTTTACTCATTTAAGAGAAGTAGAAGCTGCAAGGCCCAGTCATAGGTATGCAAAGTAATGCACTTTGCAAGTACGTAGCTGAACTTGCACTTTTCTTTGTCTGTCATCCTGCCGTCGCCTGATCTTTAACTCTCTTCTGGATTTTACTTCTCATTATTTCCCATGATCAGTTCTAGCAAGCTGGCCTTAGTTATCTCCTTAACCAGCTTTGCTCCCTATATATCAGCCCATATCTGAACTTCAACTTCCCAATTCCTGGGTGTAAGTACAAGCTTTAAAAAGATTCTATTATCTGCCCAGTAAAACTTTTGGCATAAGTTGCTAATAAATGTCCATGGCCATGATCTGCAATATGAGTTTTTCTGTTTTATTTTATTGATATAAACTTAGGGACCAAGATTTATGCTCTTCCACTATTGTTAACATGATAATCTATGTTTTAAATTGGTGATACACATAATCTAAAGGTTGAGTATTATGTTACCAAATTTGATATTTGGGCTTTAGGAACTTACTGGATTTGTCCAAATGATGAATGAATATCTCCTAACATTAGTGCTTTTCTTATCACTTTATAACCAAACTCTTAATTTCAAACAAAGATGGCTTTATCTGGTGATAGAGAAACCTTGATCTCTGTGTCATTTTGCCTTTCTCTACCTTGTCCTTTACTTTCACATAGCTTTTGTAATACTCTTTAACTTAAATAAATATCTTTCTAGAGGTAGTATGAGCCTCTTCGTTTCTTATCATAGCTCACTGAAGACTTCTGAACTTAAAAAATATTTTTTCAAGAATTATTATCTTCATTTTGTAGTTTGGCTTTGATATCTCCCTACCCTCTTTTCTGATAAAGCTTCCCAGGCACTTTTTTTTGTCCTGACATATTTTACTGTCTTATAAGAGTTTATGGCATTGAATAATATTATATATATGGAAGATGTATAAAATGATAGAAAGGAAAATGATTAAATAAGCACACAGAGAGCATGTCACATAAGCCTGAAATCGCTTTGAGGGTATGTAGGTCACCCTTAAGAAGTGCAGTGAAGCCAGGCATAGTTGCACACTCCTTTAATCCCAGAACTAGGGAGGATCACTGTGAGTTCAAAACCAGCCTGGATTACATAGTGAGTTCCAGGTCAGACTCAACTACACATGCAGGGAGACTCTGTCCCAAAAAGCAAAAACAAAAACAAAAACAACAGCAACCAAAAAAGAAGTGTAATGCAAATAATTATCTCTGCCTGTGGTGTGGAGTGTTTAGTAGGCCTATTAATTTAATTGCTGACACAGTTTCTAAGAGAAAGTTGCAATCCATTCTTATAAAGAGAAGTAATGCTATGTATTTGTTTCTCAGAGAAACTTAACTGCTTCAGCCTCTTTTCACCATTGACATTCTCATTCCAATATTTTTTGTGTTCATTGCTCCACGTCTTTGCCTGGGGTCCTGTTTCTACTTCTTCCCTGGTCCTGTTGGGTTGGACGTATCCTTTGGTCTCTATGGTCTCAGTGTTCACCTTTACCAGGAGCCTTCCTGCAGTTTCCATCTTGCCATACTATCTGCTGAAAACAGCCTACACTATTCTCAACCTAATTTTACCTCCTGAAATTCAAACCCAGGTTTAGTTATTTGTAGAGCTTTCTCTCCTCCATTTGAATAAAAGAGATTTATTTACTCTTAATTAAGCTTCATCTGAATTCAGCTCAGGATTTTTAAGGACATTGGTAAAAATAATTTCACACATTTTTACAATCCTTTGTGCACACAGAAATCATGTGAATGACTGGAAGTGTGACATTAAGAAAAGTTAAATTCCCTAGCGCATATTCTAGATATAAATGCAGAAAAATACAGATATATGTATAAGATAATTGCAAATTAAGAAAGTTGAATGGAAGAAAATAGTAGGGCTGGTTCAAAAAGATAAACTGAAGTGCAAAGTAATTTTTTAGAGGTTAAATATTAACTGATGTCTTAAAGAAAAAAAGTTATCAAGGTAAATGGCTCAGGAATGAATGTAAGAAGACATTTGTGGGAAACTAAATAGCTTATTTGAATTAAAACTATTAAAACTATGCCTTGGAAAGGAGAGGAGAAGCAATGTATGATGAGGTGTGTGTAAATTATGATTATGAGAAAGTGTGGAATCTAGAGTCTGTCATAAACTCATGTATAACTTTAATCTACTTTTCTTATTACTAAACCTACAATAGTTGTAGAGATGAAAGAAAGGAATTGCATATTTATTCTAGTAGGTGCAGAGACAACACTTTAAACTTTGGTGCTCTTAGATGAGAGACAGTAAAAAAGATTTGTTAAGTATTTTAGAGAATGTATTGACAAAACAAGCTACACTTTTTGAGTGAAACAATTCACAGCTTGTTGAAACTTTAATCCAACTACTGATTTTGAAAGACCAAGGAAGAACAGATTTGTTGGACCTGAAAAGGTGGAAATCCCTAGTTACGTTTTCTACATGCTCACATTTTAATATTATATGTTATTGGAGCAATATCAGGCAATTCAATGTGTGTGCTTATAATTCATGGGCATTGTGATATAAAGTTAAAGGCATAGTACAAGAGATATTAAAAATATAATCCTGTAACTTTATAAGTAAAACAAAGAACTAATCCCCAAAACAATCCTGAAATAGTGATATTCAATAAAATGGAGACTTTGACTATACTGTGTAAGACTATGCAGCTAAAGAAACAGCAGGAAAATTGGTGTAGAGGGAGGCAAAAAAAAAGAGAAGGATGTTTTAATGGAAAGGAAGTAACTGTAGTAGAAAAAGGAAGAAGAAGAAGTTAAAGTGTTAAGAGCTCTCTGAGACTTAGAAAGATAAAAGCAAGAAGTAGCTATGAGAGTCGTCAAAGTAGAAATTCTTCATGGCTCTGAAGTTTGTATCAGATCAATGAAGGCATTAACGTCAAATGGAACATGATTGAAGAGAATTGGGTAAGGGGATTTTGGTCAACTCCCTTCCCTTCCACCTCCCTCAGTCAGCCTAACCCTTAACAGCATGACTTCAGCTGCATTTCTACTGACGGAGATTCTTCAGAGACATGACAAGAAAGAGGAGGCCAGGATTTCACCATGCACTGACTCATTGTGTAGGAGTATGTGATACTATATATTAAAATTATTGTCTTCTAAGAGAAGAAACACTCTGAAATTTAAAATGGCAAACATCCTTTAAAAACCTAGGATTTTGTTTATGGAAATAAAGGGAAGGGGGAAAAAGAAATTCTTCTGAAAAAAATGTGTTAATAATTTACATTACAGGCTCAAGCATCAAAGGACCAGGATTTCAGCACATATCCTGCCATCCTGTCTTTGGAATTGGAATGAAGGTAATAACCACTCTCCTCTTCGTTCACCCAGTTTGATTGCACATAGATACACAGTAGCCTTTCTCAGATTGCACCAGGGTCCTTTTACAGGTATTTTCTTCAGTTTTTTTTTTTTTTAATGATTAATAGGTATTGAATGTTGTCATAAGCTTTTTTCTTTTTTTGCATCTATTTATAAGCTCATGTGATTTCTGTTTTTGCTTCTGCTTGTGTGGGGTATCACATTGATTGATTTGCATATTTGAACCATCCTTGGGAAGCTACATCCTTGGTCATGGTCTGTGGTGCTTTTGGCGATTTGTTACATTCAATTCGCATTGTCGCGTGGAGGATTTTGGTGTCCAAAAGCAATAAAGTGATTGGACTGTAATTTTCTTTTTTGAGTCCTCATCTATTTTTGGGATCAGAATGGTATTGACTTCGAGGAATGAGTCTGAAAGCACTTAGTCCGTGTCATTTCTTTGCAGAGTGTGAAGAGTATTGGTGTCACAACCTCCTGAAGTTCTTGTTCAATCAAATGAATTATCAGGTCTTGGGTTTTTTTTCCCCTTGGGTTTTTACATTTGGTAGTTTTTCCCTTTCTATATTTCTTATTTAACGCCATTGCCTATTACCGGATTATTTGTATTTGTTCTTATTCTTTGATCAGTTTTGTGAATTTAGGAATCTGTCCATTTCTTCAAGTTTTTCTAATTTGTTGGAGTACAATTTTTTATAGTAGCTATGTGGTATATTTTGGAAGGACTTCCATGTTCTGCTGGGAAGAATGTATATTATTTTGTGGTTGAGAAGAACACCGTCTACATATTTTTTAGTCTGTGTGTTCTAAGGTATGGCTCTGGTATGATTTTTAATTTTTTATTTTTTTGGGTTTTGTTTAATTTGTCTCTTTGTGAAAGTGTGATATTGAGGTCACAACTTATGATTGTACTGGTGTTTATTTCAACTTTTATATTTAGTAGTGCTTGTTTTGTGAAGTTAGGTGCACCCGTATATGGTACTTATATACTTACAATTGTCATCTCTATTGAATTATTCCCTTCACTAATATGTAACGTCCTTCTTTGCCTCTCTTGATTAGTTTTAGCTAGAAGCTTACTCTTTCTGAAAATAAAATTGCTATCTCTTCTTTTATTCAAGGTCCTGGTGCACGGAATATCATTTTCTATTTTTCTAATTTTTACATGCTGAATTTTTGATTGAGTCTTGAATACAACCATTACATTAGAAAACTTGTACTGGTTATGACAGCATCACCAGATCCAACCAGACATCAGTTATACGGGTTCAGATTGTTTTCACACTCTCACTCTATTTTTAGTCCCCATTGCAGTCCCTACTCTATTGCTATTGTCAAGTGATTGGTGATGTGGAAGGAGAAAGAAAGGGAAGAGATGGAGGAAGGTGAAGGAGATCAGGATAAATCAATGGGAGGAGAGTTAGAAAAGACAAACACTGGTAGGTAAAAGAGCTGGGATCACTGTCGGAGGTTTTTCATAGTTGGATTAAGGGCTTTTGTTGAGGTGTGTTAAAGAGGGTGTTTGTGTGGCTGGAGCAAAGATGAAGGAGGAAAGAGGTTAATTAGGACTGAGGCACGCTGTGAGGTATTCAGAACCTCCTGACACATTTGTGGTTGATTTTGTTGAAATCCTCTAAGCACATGTATTTTAGGGGATACTTGGCAGTACCATGAGTGGCTCCATTAAAGTTAATCCTTTGGTTGGCTCTTCCTACTTTTTGTTTTACAAATGCAGGAACCTGTAACATTTCACATTAAAATAGACACCTAAGTTAGATAAAAAACTAGTATACAGTGTGAGAAGAGCGGGGCCCTCAAGGGAGCCAGTGCAGAAGATTGAGGCATCGGAACTGTGGCTGGAGGCGGGTGCACAGAGGGAGGCCTCAGGGTGGGGATGCGATTGGCAGACCTGTGAGATGAGCAGCAGCACGGTGAGATGACACTGTGATCCCCACCACCTGGTCCGGTCGGCCCAGATAAGCTCCTGTGGGGGGGATGGAACAGCTGCACACACAGTCAGCCACGCCTCCCTCACCCCTACCTGCAGGCTCTTTAAATGCCTGCCTAAGGGAGTGAGGGTTGTCAGCTTCACGGGCTCACCTCCTTTATGAAACTCGTGCTTTGGGGATGGGTACACGTTGTCTTTTATGTTTGACCAAAGGTCCGACCTCTTCAGTTCATTTGGGAAGAGGGAGATGTGAAGTGCCTCACCTGATATCGCACTCTCCTTCACTTTCTGCCCAAACCCTGTCCCTCCTGCTGCCTTTGCCGCAGGTTGTCTCTGAGGGCTCCCTCTAGAGGCGCTCAGTATAGCATTGCCCCAGAATTTCTCTGCCCCCACGGACCGAGTCTATTTCTTCACCATCAGGTCCCAGACTATCCCCATCTCAAGAGCTGCATTCTTGGCATGGTTTGGGGTTTAAGATTTCCTGCTGACTCCAGTCTTTCCCATCTTAGCGAAAATGACAGGAAGCACCCACTCTCGTGGACTTTGGTGCCTGTCACTTACCCTGTGCTCCTAGGGCTGTATTTCATGGGTTCCTCCTAACAAGCTTGGCGCTGGATCGGGTCATAGCGTTTAGTCTTTCTCTGGGTAGAGCACCGGTTTTTCCCTCGCAGGTAGTGGGTACTGGTTGGGCTCCCCTGGAAAGCAGCGTTCCCAGCATGTGAGAATATGATGGGGCAGGGGATTGCCTGGCTCTTCTTGTATTCACTGCTGTTTATGGCTTCTCAGCTGCAGTTAAAGTCCATGCTGGTTTTCCTCTTCCATTACAGGAAGGAGGGCATTTGGAGTCTGGCATTGGCAGTGCTGGCTGGCTGCTTTCCTCAGGCTGCTGGAGCTGTTTCCACGCACTAGGGGGCAAGACAGGTGTGGACCAGGGCTGTGTCGCTTCCCTTTTCAACCACCTAGATACTTATTTTGATTTAGATGGATCATCTTTCAGATGGATTTTTCATTTTGGGGTGTAATTGCCTTTCTTCTTTCTGAGTACCTGTAACTTTTGGTGACTTCTCTGAATATCTCTAATGCAAGACCTTCTCTAATCAACCATAATGATCTCTCCATAGATGCATTTATTAAACATATTCTTTGAATTCGATCATGATGTGGTAGTCACTGATTTAGTCTTTGGTGTGCACTGATGAAGAAAACAGCAAAAATGAGCTAACTTTGCGCAGCTTTTGGCTTTACAGTGGGTGATAATAAAATGCACCTCATAGGGTTTTGGTAGTGAGTAATTGTGTTAATATGTATAAAGCACCAAGAACAGTGTTTAGTTTACATTATGATAAATCTTCTTTAATGTTACTTACTGTTATTACTTGGGGGTAGAGTGAAATTTATTGCATGTGTTCAGGTATCCCAAAGTGTTTATTTATTTAGGGGATCAGTACTTCAATGGATGTGTTTTCCTATAATAGGAGAGAAATGTATTTTACTTGCTTTTATATTCTCATAAAGCACACAACTAATATTAACTGGAAATGAAAAAGTATAAAACCTATAGTTGAGAAGTAAAAATAAATAAATACCAACTTGATTCAATAAACACAAGCTATGATAAGTAAACAAAATATAAATAGTAAACCAAAAGAAATTATTAGAAAATAATTTTATTATTAAAAATAGAATTACATTATATCAATCGTTGGGTATATTAAACCTAAGTGCCACCATTTCGGGGACAGGAGATTTGCATACAGACATTTGATCCTTAAATTTTCTCTTGGGGATTGCTCATAGATCAGACTATGTTAATTAGATAGTTTGGGTTTCTTACTTAGATGCCAGGTTTATGGAAAATATGCCAAATTTCTGTGGGTACAAAGTACTTATGTGATGTATCAGCCTAATTGTAAAATATGATAGTATTTAAATTACTATAAAATATATATCTGTGAATATATTATACATTAAATTTTGCCCCTACAATATGTATGTTGAAGTTTTACTGCCTAGTAGCTCGGAATTTGACCTTATTTGGAAACAAAGTCATTTAAGATGTAATTACTTCAGCTAAAATTAAGTCATATTGGAGTAGGTTGGTCCCTTAATACAAGTTAGCAGATGTTCTGATAATAAGGATGCCATGAGAACACATGGAAATTTACAAAGGGTTGCCATGCAGAGAGAGAAGAAACACTGAAATATTGAAATGATGCATTACAAACCAAAAAACACCCAGAGCTACCCTAAGATATGAGAAGCAAACATAAATCCTACTGAGGGTATCAGAGAGACTGTCCTAGAACACCGTGATTCTAGACATCTAGTCTCCAGATCTGTGGGCCAATTCATTTCTGTTGTTTTCATCCACCCAGTGTGTGAAGGTTTTTATGACTTCCCCAGGAAAACAACAGGGACAGCTGCGCAGGTGTGGGGGTGTTTGGAATGCTGAGGCTCCCACTTGAGCCATACAGATTTTCCGTGTTTCTTTCACATTAGCTGTGCTATTTCATCTCAGTCCAAGTCCATTTCCCCTGTGGGAGGCTGAGTAAAAATCTCCGAAAGAAGGGAGAGTAAAATCCTGGCTGAAATCCCTGAGATAGATGTAAAGAGAAGCTTCATTGTGTGACAGGCACAGCCCTGGCTCTCCCTTTGACATCAACTTTGAATGACAACTTTCTTACATTTTCTGAAATCCCTTCTACCACATGGATTGATGATGTCCATTCAGAAACTGCTTCTTTCCAAAATCTGTGTTCTTCCGTTGTGCCATCTGTTCTGATAGCTGTATCTTAATACCTTAGCTATGCAGAACACAATTAATATTCTGGGAAATCTTCCAGGGAGAATGACTTAAAAAATCAGTAGTTTAAACTAATGATTTACTATGGTTACATCACGGGCCTTTATATCACAAAGAAGAGGAAACGTCTTTGAAGGGACGTATCCGCCTTGTGCCAGGAGACTGTGAACTAGGTAATGGCTGTGGCTTAAAAAGCCGTGAAGCATCTCAAATTCAAATATGTGTTAAGTTATTTTATAAAAATAGGTAAATTTTATTTCCTTGAGCACTGGGTATGTGTCAGAAAGTTGTAAGCACCCATTTCTTCCTAGGGCGTTGAAGTGAGGCATTTACTGTTTATATCATAATCATTTGTAAGTTTAGAAAATATAACTGGTATTGCAAAATGCAACTTTAAAAGTTATTTTTTTCCTTTAAAGTGAAGTGGTTTCTTCAGGCCTAGGGCATAAACAGTTTCCCCCACCTCTCCGCACCCAGATGAATAAACAGAGTAAGCAGAGGCTGACACCAGGAACCCTGGAGCCCGGTTTCCTTCCTTCCCACAAGAAAGGTGGCAGTGAGGTGAGGATGGCTGAGCATTATAAAGCAGGTGTGAAGATTTGCATTGTCTTTCTGTGCTCTCCCTCCTCTCTGCTCCTTGCAATAAGAGACCCTTGCCTACCTGCACAAGGGAGATGGTGATGTGAGACCCAGGGGCCCCTCCATCTCCACAGAATCAGTTTTAAATAAATCCTTTGTCCTTTTTACCAAAAGAAGTAGGATCCTTTGATTTGGTCAGTGCCAAGTGTAAGCATATAGACCTATGTGGCTGCTAATAATAACATTGCTTAAATAAGTGTACCCAAAGTCCAGTATCCAGGTAAAGGAAAGGTGGGATTTGAATATACAGTCTCATTCCAGATACAGCTCTTAGTCATCACTTATCTTACAGAGCCTCCCTTTTATATTATTACATTTATCAAAGTACAGCATGTGATGTGCTTCTTTTGGGGAAGTAAACCATTCCACGATGCCTTTTTCTCATACTGGTCAGAAAAGGCATCTTGATTTCACAGATATTCAAATAGGAAATAATTAAATCATGGGAGTTCAAATTAATAAACCTTGACAGTTGTGAGTTAAGTAACATAGATTTGATGGCTCATGGAACCCAAAACACCAGAAATTCAGTTGTTTTGTTTTGCTAGGATGTTAGTGGCTGTGTTGGAGATATATACCTCCCAAACTGCTCGATGTCAGATGCACCAAGTTTGTGTCACCAAAAATCAAATAAACTCCAAGGAATAATGGAGGTTAAGCGTAGGAAACTTTCAGTGAAAGACAACTCCTGAGCTATGGGAGGTCCCAAAAGTGACCTCCCATGGGGTCATTTATAGAAGAATATTTTATGGAGCAAAGTTGTGAGGTCGGCACAAAAGCTCAGTCAAAGTGGATAAAACCTGGGTCAAACTATAATCAACCGATAAGATTACAAACATAGTGGGTCACACACTAAGGGTACATGAAAAGAACAGAGGTATTGTTGGAAGGAGATGAGTCCAGATGCTGTGGTCACCCACCTGTGTGACTGCAGATTCTCTAGATGTTACTGGACCAGCTGATACCAATTGCAGTATAACCCAAAGTTATTGCTTACCCTTTAGAGAGATATGCAGGCTTGCTCATTACATCTGTATCTTGTGGCCTGGCCTTCAACAGATGTGCTGCCAACCCTAGTTATGGTTGCTTCTCAGCTTCTGCATTGATCCCCTCAAAGGTCTAGCCCTGTTTGACTTCTAATGAATTTTTATCTAACTCAGTTGCCTATAGAATTACCCCTTCTAAAGAGGTCCATCCAACTGCCATGAGGGAATAAGGAGTAATGACTTCTCTGGCTACATCTAGCAGGAGGGAGTCTTAGTTTTGGTCAGCAGCCACAGATTCTCACCAGAGGGTCTTTCTAAAGGACCTCGATAGATACCTTCTCATTTTGGGTAGGTGTATAACTTTTAGTCTGGAGGAAACAAGCCCAAAGAAACAATAAAGTATATATTGACTAAATACCAAAATCAGCAAGATTATTACTAATACAAAGAACAAATGTTTCTACCAGGAAAAGTCAGTAATAGTTTTCTACAAAGAGGATAAAGAGAAAGTCCAGGGAGCTTTAGGATCTGACACGGTATTAATCTGTCGTCAAATAGCTTGAAAAGCCACAGCAGAACAATCAGAAATGTACACACAACACTGAGCTTTTACAAATGAACAAGTCTACCCTTGTGCTACTGTTGGGATATGTAATGTCATCCAGTTTTGGAGAACAGTTTGCCTCATTAATTTGACTTCCTCATTTAGGAGAGAGAACCCTGTTAAGGTCATTGGGTATATATATTTAGTCAAGGACTCGATATATGGCAATATCCTCTAATCCTAGTGAAGGGACAAAGATAGCAGCCAAATAATCTCACCAGTGAAACACACTGATGTTTCACTAAACCCTTGATGTCACCAATGGAGTGAGTGTGCAGCTTGATCAGTATTTTTCACACTCCTATATGGTAACCATGCAAATCCCAGGCTGCATCTCCCTTTCCATCCAGAGCCTTGCTGGGGCCACACATTTGTCCTGCAAGACCAGTGAGAGCCATTTAGGGGATTCTCTTCTAAATCCAGGGCAATGAAAACAGCCTGTTGCAAAGCATTCTTCATCCTGTGAAATAATGATGCACATACTTTGCTGGGGGATGTCCAAAGAAAGCTTTTAATAAAGACAGGTCAATGAGATTAGAGGTGATTTTTCCGTGTCCGGCATAAGGGGGCCTTCTACTAAAGCACCCTATAGTGGTAATTGACCACATGTAATCATCCCATATCTGGAAGCAGCCATTTCGACATCTATGATGGTTGGTTCTCATGATGGGACAGTTATCTCACTTAATAATTTTTTTTTTTGTACTGGGGATCGAACTCAGGTCCTTGCACTTGAGAGGCAGGCGATGGTACCGCTAAGCTGAATACCCGGCATCACTTAATAAACTTTTTACTAAAGCTACTCCAGAGGGTTCAGCAGCATTCTTAGAAAAGATCTGATTAGATACAGAATCATTAAGAATGGAATTCCTCAGACATTCAGCTACCTTGTAATGTTAGTTTATCTGTGAATTACTGAGCGTCCTCCTGTCCCATCAGTGCAGCCTTGTACCTCATTCCACTCACCCCCTTAAAATGAGGATCCCCACTGAGGGAGCTTTGATGTATTCAATAAGGAAGCAGGGCTATACAGCAAGGTATTTGTTGTAATGACTGCATATCCCTGTGCCCAAACTGGAATCTGTTCCAACCTGTATGAAAGTAATTAGAATAAAAGTGCTAAGAGTATCACATTGGATTACTTTTCTGAATACCGTGTTTTCTTTTCAGCAAGGACTTTAAGTCTTCTATGGGTTCGCAGAAATAGTCCGGTGGTTGTTCAAGCTCAGAGACAGTCCCCGGTTCCTGGGTCAAGTGTGGTGTTCCCACGAGTCCAGGCCAGTTATCTTGATAGTGGATGGAGTCGACAGGCACAAAATACATGGTCCTTTCCATGCCGGACCTAGGGAAGGAGATGATGAGAGGAGAGACTTTACCAGTGCTAAATCTCCAAGACGGAACATGGGATTTCTCTTCTCTTTAGGCTGAGCTTCTGTTAGGTGTTGAAGAGTCTTTTGGAATTTATTCAGCAAGGTGACATCACAAGGCATCTGTTTCTCTATCAAAGAGAAAATCATTATGAGAAAAGGGCACTAGTAAAGTATCTCTAAAAGATTGAGGCCTGGAGTTTGAGCCATATTACTATCTATTTTTTTATAAGGGGTGAAGGTAGGTAATAGGGCCACTGTGGGTGGGCTTCCGGGTCTATTTTCTGAAGGTGCCTCTTTAAGTTCTGATTCATACTTTCTACCTTTCTCAATAATTGTCCATGCAGAATGGCGTGATAGACAATGGCTAGTGCCTGAGAGACACTCTGTGTGATTGTTGCTGCAGTACAGTTACATTCATCATTGGAATCTTGTACCTTTACATGATGTGTGTTCGCTCTTATTTTTCCCCATTCTCCCCCATACCTCTGCCCTCCCTTCACCCCCTCCACCCTTCCCTATTTACAAAGACTTTGATTCTGTCTTTTCCTTTTCTCATATTTTTTCTTTTCCTCTCTTTCCTTTCCCCTGCCCTTCCCACTGCCCCTACACCTTTAGCCCTTTTCTTCCTATTTCACATTATCATTTATACAATTTGAACTGCTTTAGTTTTTCATACCACATGTGTCCTATGTATTTCAATTAAGAGTATGGCCTCAATGTGCATCCATTTAGCTACAAATGACTCTAGTTTCTGATTCTTTATGGTTGAATAGTACTCCATTTTATAGAGAAACACATCTTCTCTATCCAGTCTCCAGTTGATGGGCAATTGGCTGTTTCCAAGCTTTAGCTATGACAAACTGAGGGCACACATGTCTTAACTGTCCTTTGTACTGTCTGAAAGACAAACTGTGCAGCACTAGAAAGCATCCTGTGAATCAGTATAAACATTAAACTTTTTATGTTGTAATATTCTTTTCAAAGCTATGAGCTCTGCTACTTTGGCACTAGTCCTAAGGGCAAGTGAGAAACTTTCAAGTGTCCAGTGTAGAGTCCTTACAGCACAGCTGCCGTTTTCATCCTATCTTCTATGAAGGAACAACCATCACAGGAGAGAATTAGCTCCGGGGCGGTGAGGAATGCACCTAACAAATCTTCCCTAGCTGGGTATATGTGGATAATTGTTAGTTCACAGTCAGGTGTTTCAGCCTTGGTTTCCTTCTTCTCTGGTAGGGTTTAAGAAAGAACATGTGATTATTTGGATAGCTGCTCCTTCTAGAAGTAGGGATTGATATTTAAGAAGCCAGTTGCCTGATAGTGATAGGCTCCCTTTGGAAGAAAGAAGTCCTGACTCATTGTGAGGGTTATATACAGCAAAATCCTTGCCTAAGGTCAATTTGGATGCCTCTGGTATAAGAAAATCCATGGCAGCCACAGCCCATGTAGGCTATCCCTTTCCTAGTCTGTCTAATGTATTACTCAGACATATTCCAGGATCTTGGGCAGGGCTTTGACCCTGTGTAAGCACTCCTCACCTTTAACAGTGTGGGGGCATTTAGAAGTACTTGTTTAAGCTTCTGGAATGCAGTTTGAGACTAACATTCCTAGGCTAACATATAGATAACTTCCTTCTGAGCTTCCTTTATAAATCAGTACAGAGGTTATGCATTTCACCAGACCCTGTTATCCAAAGGTGGCAAAAACCTCTAATTCTTAGCAATCCTCTTATCTGTTTTAGGGTGTTTAGAAAACCTTTTGAAAGACAAGTCCCCAAGCTGCAACTCCAAATGCACTTATTTATCACAAAATGCCAGTATGGCAAATAAATCTGCACGCTGTGACTTAGGGAAAAAACCCCTCACACATTAACATCTTTTTTTTTTTTTTTGGTTTTTTTTTTTGAGACAGGGTTTCACTATGTAGTTGAGACTGACCTGTAACTCACTATGTAGCCCAGGCTGGTCTCAAACTCACAGTGATCCTCCTGCCTCAGCCTCCCGAGTGCTGGGATTACAGGCATGTGCCACCACGCCCAGCAACATCTTTTGTTTTAAAAGAAAACACAATAACAGAGCATTCATTCCTTTCAATAAATTTTAATTGAAAGGTGAAAGTTTAGCCGGGTGTGGTGGCACAAAACTGTAATTGCTGCATCTCCAGATGTCCGAAGTCCAACCTGTAACCAGGAGAGATCAAGTTCTTCAAATCTGGCTTTACCTGGAAAAGTAAAAACACACAGGGTTGTCGCCTTCTCACAAAGCCATAAAACTCTGTTGCTTAAATGCTCCTTTGCGGCTACCACAATGCTAGAAAATCCCGTGCAAGTTTCCTGGTGGCTTGTAGAAGTGCCTGCTGTTGTACCCAAGTCACGAAATCCCCAAGAAGACCACCACGGAGTTGAGTCAGATGCAATTACATGAGGAGTTTATTGCAAGCTCAAGCCTGGACCCTCGTACTTTACTGAACCAGCAGATCAGAAACGAGTGTCCTGACCCATTTTTGAAGCACAATTATATAGGGTTGGGGAGGCTTTCCCTTTTTATTGATGCTATTTTTATCTTTTGATTACTATTGGATGTTATTGGGGTACTTACTGGAATAGGAGGGTACTTACTGCAAATTACTAATACCTAAGGGAGGGGAGGTTCAAAAGGTCAGGTTCCTTTTTCCAAAGAACATTTGATTAATCAATTATTATATTTAACAACGCCTGTGATTGAACATATGATCTCCTAACTATCTTAAGCAAGTACCAGGAAGAGGATAGGTTCATCCTTGAGTCAGAGAAAGAGAAACAGAAAAACAGGGAGGAGGTTGTTATACAGAATGGAATTTTTAAAGCTCTCTGCCCAGAAAACCTGATCTTTATATTCTGAGTAAAGGTCAAAGAGGGAGACCACCTTGATCAGAAAACTTGGGTCTTACATCTGCAATTTTATAGAATCTCCAAATGCATTTTTAAATTTGGAAAATCTTTCAGCTGCTCACTTTCAAGGTCTCTTTCAAAACCTTGCAGTTTTCTCTCAAATATTTTTATATCACCAAATATCCTTTCAGATGTTTTCCTCACACCTTGTCATTTTTTGTTCAGTGCATTGAAGTATGGTGTAAAATCTGTAAAAAGCATGAGGTTGTTAAGCCAGGCTGAATCAGTGAGCTGTAGATATTCGTGCAGTTTTTCATTCATAAACAGCCTCATTTCATCCAATTGGGCTACAAATCTCTCCAGGACTCATCCTCTGCTCAGCCCCCAGGCGCATTTTACATAAGTAACGCATTACACTGTGCCTGAACTTCAAGAAGTGCTTGAAACTTGAAAATTAAGAGCTACAGCTATGATCTAAGTCACCATTCTTTTTGTTATATCTTTAAGGGTATTATTTAATTTTTGCTGCTTTTCCTGGCACTGAGAGCATCCTGATATACAACACAGTGAAATTGAATGATTGGGTGTTTTGCTTTCTCAACAAAGAACTGTACAAAAGTAGATGTTGCTCTCACCATACAAGGAACCACGTCACTTTGAAACATTTTTTTGTCCTATATCTTGTGACAAACAACAACAACAACAACAAAAAAAACAACTCTATCCCAGCATTGTTGACAACGATTCCCCGTGTTCTTCCAGGCAGAGACACCGGTTTCACCAGCTTTTCTCTCATGACATTAACAAGAGCATAGTGCAATTAGCCTTGCATGATTTTTTATATCTTGCCTTCATCTAAAGTAGGAGTAACAGGCTACCTTTTGTAATTCAGTGGTGAGCTGCTGACTAACATCACTTGCTGGAGGGCTTGATCTTTAACAGTATTTGTGTGAAGTGGCATCTCAGGGATGTGTTACTCCCACACCACGTGGCCATTTTGACAAAATCCCCATCAGAGAGGAGCTTCACATGTTTGGTTATGTTCAGGGCAATGGGAAAGCAGGCAGCTAGCAGAGGCCTTGTTTCAGAGAAAACGTTGCAAAGGCTAAGATACTGGTAATGCTATTTCCTCAATTTCTCTTCAAGAAACTCTTGCCTTTCAGTTTCACCAAGTTCAGCAATACTTTTGTAGTTGTGTCAAAGTGACATCTGATATTCGATGTGCAACACAGAACACTTTCACTAAACAGAACGCACAGTGTTTTTTACACTTTGATCAATCACTCCAAGGACTCTTCTCAGGTCTCTTGGAATGAATGATCTTCCACTATCTGTTTTCAGTCTTGTTTTTGTTTTGTTTTTGCTGCAGTTATTTTTTAGTGTTCAAAACCTCAAGCCTAAAAAAATGAGGAATTAAAAAATGAAATACCCAATACGAATCAAGATGTAACAATACAGTTACATCTTGATGTAACTCAAAAACACCTTTAAAATACCCGTAACCTACCAAGAATGGCTTAAGGTCATCGCTTCTCTGAGATGTTCCCTCAAAGCTTCATGTGTTCAGAGGTGGGCTTTTGGAAGATAATTGAATGCTGACGATGTCCTATTCAATATATCATCAGTGCTGTGCTAATTCACTGAAGAGTGCGTGGCTGAATGTAGCAGCGGCAGACAGGGCCCGGTTGGAGGAGGTGGGTCCCAGGAGATTTACCTGGAAGGGTGATCTGCGTCTCTGGTGCTCGCCTCTTAGCTTCACAGGTGCAATGGTTGAGCAGCTTTCGTTTGTCGGATGCTTTGACCCTGTGGCAGGTGGACGGAACATTCAGAAGCTATGAGTCATTGTCTGTTCTCCTTTACATTGTGGGAGCCAGGTACTCTGGCCGGGTGATGACAGAGTTGACAAATATACTTACACTAGCCCACTTTAGATATGCCTAGAACACTCGTGTTAGCGTCCAGTTAGGCACAATCCCAGAGTGCAAAGCCTGTTTTTTAAAATGTGGAATATCCCACATAAAGAAAGCCATGGAGATACGATGTCCATAAACTTAAATACTAACTTCTCTCATGACTAGCCCATAAATGTAATGATCTCTTATACAACTCTGAGAAAGCAATTTTTCAGATCATGAAATGTCTCACTTATGACTTTTTTACCAGAAATGATCAGTACATTATTCCTAATTCAATGGAACAAGAATGTTTAAAATTGTATCAGTACCATGTACCACAGAATTATTGTAAAGAAATAAAAGATAGTCATTCATCTTATTTCTCAGAAAACATTTATAAAGGGAAATACACGTTTATGAGTAAATGCATTTCATATTGAGCAATAAATAAAAATGACCTGATAATGATAACATAATAAGAATCCAACCAATTTACGGCTCAAAAAAGTAATGAAGGGCTGGGGATTTAGCTCAGTGGTTTGGTGGCCTGCCTTGCAAGCGCAAGGACCCAAGTTAAAACCCCCAAAAAAAAAAAAAAAAAAAAAAAAAAAAAAAGTAATGAATTATTTATGATTCTCATAACTATTCATTATTGGTTCGACTATCTGGACATAAAAGTTATTAAGTAAATAGCAGTTGTATCAATTTTGAAGTTAAAAGTTAAAGTTATTACTTTTCTTAATTAAATAAACAAATATCCAGAAGAAAACTATTACTAAAAATCTAGAACTTTAAAAGTTTGTCAACATTGAACGTTTCACAAAGCCACTCACAACACCCCCAAACTTGAATTTCATTTATTTACTACAATAGTCAATATTCATGCAATATGAAATGTCTATGACATTGTAGTAATTAAATAAGTAAATTAAAACTCCTAGTAATTAAATTAATTAAAAAGTCACAAGGCCTTTCAAATTGCATATAAATGTAGACGCAAAAGATAGATAGATGTCATGAAAACATGTATGAAAAACACAGGTGTGAAAAAAATAGATCAAATGCTCACAAATTTTCTTAAAAATCGAAAAAGTGCTTCATGATGTGTGGTAAACAACACTTTATGAATGATAAGCTCATTTTGAAAAACTAAGATGGAGTCTATCCAATTTTAAAGCATGGCCCAAAGACATAGTGACTGTCTTCAGTGCCTTTAACTAAGAATGCACCCTGTGCCCTGACAGTTCAGCTTTTGTGTTTATTCCATAGAGACACACAGAGGACCATAAGAGCACATCAGCGTGTTTATTGCAGCAATGGAAGAAAAGTGAAGGCCACCTCATCTCTCCATCCTGGGAGAGTAAACAGGAAATTCTGTGGGGCGATCAGCAGAGTGTTCTGCAGCAATAGAACAACATATGAGTACTTGTATGTCTTTATGTGTAACTGCTAAATGTGCAGAGTTTAGAGAAAATCAAGAAACAAAAGTGCAATATTGTGATGAAAAGTGCAATATTGTCTCTAACATACATGTGCACAAGACAACCACAGCTAAACCTCAACATCTCTCCATAAAAAGGATGGCCATTAAATATATTAGAGTACTTTCTATGGATAAATATAAGACAATTGTTGAGAACTGTAGTTGCGTGTGTGTGTGTGTGTGTGTGTGTGTGTGTGTGTGTGTGTGTGTATTAAAACTGATGAAGGGAAGGGGGAGGAAGAAAGGAAAAAAGAACAAAGGCAGATAGGGAGGAAGGAACTAAGGAAGGAAGGAAGGACGGACGGATGGATGGATGTGGGTCATGATTTTCAAAAGAAATACGACTACAATATATTTTGTTAGTAATATTGGTAAAAATCATGAAAATACATAAAACACCATATTTTGTGTTTTAAATTTGCAGTTAATAGACATCCAAAGTTATCAAGCATATCTCTGGGCAAATTTTTAAATTTAGTTAAAGAGGTGGCCTAAAACCCATGGAATTTCTCTGACGTAGAATAGTAAGGCATTTGTGAGCAGCCATGTGCAATTGATATTTGTTTACTAAAAAAATACACTAAAATAAATACAGTATAAAAATTTGATTATAATAGTTTTTACCTTCAGAACAAAAAGCATTATATATTGGAAAACTGCAAGTTTGCTTGTATATGTCTTAGACCCCTGAATCATTATTTCTGGTATAACCCATCACTTAACTGCCTCAATATATACAATATTGCTTTCCAGAGTTAATTTTAAAGTTGTGTTTTAGAATTCAGAATATTTCCTCTTTTGTTCAATGTAGTAGGTAAAAGAGATTTTATATAGGAGAGTTACAGTCCCTGAACAGCCCACTCAAACCTGTGTGTAAGGGCAGTGAACATCTTCTTGGTTCTTTCACCCATGCCATCCTGTTATTTGTGAGATGAGAGCTCACTTAGTAAGGTTAAGCACAGAGACGTCATTAAAAACAAAACAAAACTGCACCAATCATTTCTTATCACTCTTAAAAGGAGATTTTTCTTCAACACTCAAAGTTGCCTGATGAATAGAATGAATCATTTTTTTCAAAGAAATATGTACTTTAGTAATTTATCATACCCTTTGGCCATTTGTTAGGCAGTTATCTACATATTGCTAAATGCTGTAAACATAGTTTATTTTACTAGACAAAATAAAGTAAGGCATTGTAAGATAATTAGAAAGACAAACACTTGTTTGGATTTGTACCAGTAGAATGTGATGAATCCTTATGTGCATTTGTGGAGGTAGATATTTATTTATTTATACTTCCCTGACTTTTCCTCATAAAAGACTGTTTATATTGTACACAGCATAAAATATAAATCATCCTTACGAATCACGCATAATTCCCAGAGAGAATGCACTTTGTGTACGGCTACATAGTGCTATGTGATAGACCTACAATTGAGCTCCTACAGCAGACATACCTGCAAATGTCCAGTGAGAAGTAAGAGTAGACCTCATGTTGACTCATGTTGGCTCAGCCAGTATTCTCATCACCTTAAAAGACTGGCATGACTGTCAATCCAAAAGCTACACTTTTGGTGAATTTTTTTCCCCCATTTTTTTTTTTTTTTTTTTTTTT
>NW_022900943.1:7447547-7504004 GCF_012274545.1 Fukomys damarensis | reverse complement strand
TTTTTTTTTTTTTTTTTTTTTTTTGGCACTGGGGATAGAACTCAGGCCCTTCTGCTTGCAAGGCAGGCAGCAGAACCACTGAGTCAAATCCCTGGTGAAATTTTTGCATATACATCCAAATGTGAAAACTCACAGCTAGTGACACGTTCATATTGTTTCAATATCAGGATAATTAGCAGAGTCACTCATAATAAATAGGCTGACATTAAATTGTTAGGTTTATGTCACAGGCAGGTATTAAATAGTATATAATCTAAAAGGAGGCAAAACATGAACAAACTTTCACACGTGTGGTTACTAAAATTCAGAATGAGCTTCCAGGTTCTCATATGCCTTACTAAAACGTCAAGAACTACAGATATATTGATTAGGTAAAAGACAGATATAACTGGATTCAGTGGCCCTTCAAAGGTTTAAAAGAAACTTATCAATCTTTCAATTGAAAGGCCTCAGGTGTAATAGGAAAAATGGACCCCTTACAAAGCATGAAAATGCTCTACCTTCCGCATTGTTAAAAAATTCAGCAAGAATGTTCCTTATCCAAGGACAACATAAGGAATCACTCATGGATTTTAATTTAGTGTGAACAAACAATCCCTTTCCCTTATATCATGAAGAGGCTGAAGTTTTGTTGTCTAAATGCAATATATAGAGTTAGAAATCTACTTTAGGAAATCAGATAAAAATAAAATGATGAATTTTAACTAAATTTATAATTGCACAGGGCTTGCTTGGTAAATATCGCATTGTTTGTGCACAACGTTAGCCAAGCCAGCCATGAATCATTAAATAAAAGGTAGCTGAATAAATTTCTAAATATCGCTATTTTAAAGAACAAAATTACAGAGGCAGAAAGATTTAGAATTGATAATGAATGACTTTTTAAGGCTAATTTGACAATGGAAATATTTAAACTCTCCAAGCCTTAAGTTTTTAAATTGTAAAAATGAACCTTGTGAATTGTAGGGAAAATCGGTACAGTGTGGTAAAGGGAATTGAACTGAAGAGGATTCCCTAATGTCTAATTTTGCAGTATAATTGGGAAAATCATCTCAGTATGCTGGCTGACTGGGAAAAACAAAAATAAGTCTGTGTGGTAAAGGAACTGTCACGGACACTATCATGATTATCATGATTAAACTTCCCCATTTCTACGTTAGTAAAAGCTAAAGTGACATGTAGAATTGTCCTCATCACTCAATTTTAATATTTCTAAAATATTGTGCTCCTTAGAAAGAAAAAGTGGAAAGTTTTTTCAGGATGAGAAAGAAGGTACTTTTTTGCTAGAGGAATTTAAATATTCAATAATTAAGAAATTAAGAATCAATGAGTAATATTTAAATCCTAAACTGAATGTTGAATCTCACAATGTTCTGACTTCGCAGGACACTATTGGACCAGAACAAGTACTGTGAATGTTTTTCCACTGCGTTGAAAACATCTGTCTCCAGAGTCTTTCTGCTTACGACTGTCAGTTATTTCCACTTGGTTAACATCATTTCATTAATCACATCTACTATTATTTAAAATACCATTTCTTTGTAATGGAGACATGCACCCTGAAGTGCAGTTCTGTCAAGACAAATACATATTTCAAGTAAAAAATATTTAAATTTCAAATAGATCTTCACAATAAATCCATTTCCTTTAGTCATCCATAATTTAATCGGTCTGATATGAAATATTGATGCTAAAATGCAGAAACAGAAAGCTCTGAATCTCTCAACTTTACAAGTATCTACGTTAAATCTGGCCCTGGTCAGAAGTAGACATGAAACACTAAGAATACTGACCTACCTTAAAAGGAAATTTTCTTAAAATGGCTCCAAAAAGGCAAAAATACCTCCACAGTAATATGAAAAGAAAACAGTATCACTACTAAAACTTTACTCAATAGAAATAAAAGCCATTTACAATTTTTTTAATTTTTATTTTTTGGTACTGGGGATTGAACTTGGGACCCTGTGCTTATGAAGCAGGAAGCAAAACCTCTGAGCTAAACCCCCAGCTCCATTTACAATTTATGAAATGGAGTATATAGAGCAAGGAAACATAAATAATTTGGTAACCATAGTGTGTGTACTTATTAAATATATACCACATATGTGTGTATGTTTACAGATATATACACACATATGCATATAAATATGATATATACATTTTCTATATAGTCTCCACTGAAAAAGGTGTGCACATTTCAGGAAAAGAAAAATAGTGTGACTTTTTTCAACAGATCGTGTTACCCTTGTATGGGGGACCGTAGAAGATGCTGTGCGTCACAGAAAACCCCTCTACTGCCAGCCCTTAGAGAAGAAATTCAAAATGCTTATTCAGCGATCTCAGTGGCCAAGGTTCCCCAAGCGGAAGTTCACTGTGCTAATAAAATGCCTGGAAGCTCAGGCCACCACGGTGAGCACCTCTTGTCATTGCACCGGCCAAAAGGAAGTTGTATGAACCTTACATTGTCCCAATATATTTAGCATGAAATAGTTATATTGGTTTTTCTTTTTCTGAAATGTGTATACATTTTTGTCACCCGCTCTCTCTCTCCATATATAAATAAGAAAAATGTATACATATGTGGAAGTCGTTACCAAATTCCGTATCTTCTTTTGTAGTCTAGGGGTGAAGTTTTTTCCTTTTCTTTTCCACTCATAATCTATTTATTTAATATTAAGTATTTAATAAGCGTTTATAGAATGAGTGATGTTCTTTTGAGCGGTTGTAAATGGTTCAGACATGTGATAGGCTTTACAGACATGCGGTATGCTGTTACTATCCACTGACATGAAGAATACCAAACAGATAGAAAAATAGGGTGGTGTATAGCGGGAAAAAATAATTCAGCTGCACTAAAAATAAATGAAAAAAACAAAACACCCCAAACACGAGCAATTTCTCAAGGTCTCCCTTCCTCCTGGTGACTAGGAGATAAACAGCTGTGCTATAACTTGAATAAATGAGGCAGTACAGCTTCTGTGCAAAATGTCATCAGTTCTGTAGTGCAAAATGAGCCAATAAAACTAATCTACAAGGGGCTTTTAGATTTTGATTAGATTGTAGATTGCAAGCTTTTTCTGAAGTTTTTGTAAAAATAGCAATTGATTTCCCCTCTAAACAAGCAATTTAATCTATGATACGATTCGCAAAGCCAGCTGTGGGACAAAGCATTTCCCTGCAGGATCTGGAAGCTGGAAGCAACACACCTGCCTCTAGGCTTCCAAAATAATCACTTGGCAAAGATAATTTTATTGGGCAGGAATGAAGGTTAACACCCTTTGTTAAGGCTCTTTAGAACCAGAATGTTCCAAGTTCCACCTCCATCTCTCAGTTCCTTTCTCTTTCAGCTTTGTTCATTTAAACAGAAATTGAAGCCGGTAGGCTTCAGTTTCATAGTTCAGCATACCGGTTCAAATGTGGATGGCTTCATGTAGAATGTATCACAAGTAATGCGTGCTCTCGGACACTGTGCCCTAAAATTGAAAATGTTTACGAGAGAAGCAGAGGGTTGTAGACTAATGGTTATATGTGAAAAGAAAAAGAAAAAAGGAAAGAAAAGAAAACCAAAATTTGAATCTCATTAATGAGCTACACTTAATGGTCAAGCATTGGTTCACGGATTTTGCTTTTCCCTGGGAAAGTGAAAGTGGCCAATGCTTAGGATGCACACTGAGCTGGACTCTAGAGATTCACTTCTAACGAAAATTTTTCTCCAACCACTGCAGGGAAGACGTGTCTCTCTTTCTGGAGACTTTCATCAGAAGGATACTGAGCAATAGTGCTCAGAGACTAGAGGGAGCGGAAAATGGACTAAAGACCTACTGGTGAAAAGATTAGGGAGCAGGCATGGCAAGAGGAGGCATCCAAAATGAGCTTTGAACTGGTCCTTTTATTCCACAGCAGCCATAGTTACCTGCAGTACAGCATTCTGGGAGATGTGTAAACTCGTTCCCCTGTGACTTGGGGGAAACCAGCATCACTTTGTGTCCATCCCCCAAAACAGTGTTACATGTGGTTCTTCAGGGCCACAGTGTGGATCAAGAAGACCTGTGTGATTTAGAAAAAACAGAGCAACAGGAAGCTGAGAGTCAACCTCCCGTGAACTTCTACTAAGTCATTTCATGAGTTGGATTTTTCTTATTTGGGAATATAAAAGCAATGACTGCTGCTCAGAACATTTTATAGAAAAACTATAGGGATTTATTTATAATAATAAAGAATCAATCATTATTGTATGCTACATTAATATTGGAAATACTTCAGACATTGTGTCTAGCATTTTACATGCATGCATTACCTTAATATATAACAAATCTACAAAGTGGAAGTAAAAGAAAGTTGACAAAATAAAATTCCCTCTAGCGCATTGTGTTCTCTATTATTAAGCAAAAATAATCACACATGTAACTAAATAATATAAATATATGAAGGAAAAAGAAGCCTATATTCCTACTTTTCAAACACAATTCTTAATATTTAGATATGCAAGTATGCATTACTATCCAAATGCCTGTGTCTTGAGTTCAAGTACTGTGTTTGGATGGCAAGTCGTAATATTATGGTACACCACATTATCTGGTTATTGAGGTTAAGATATCAAATTAATGAGATACCAAGAGATTAACATGACAGGCCACCTGAATGTTTTAGGTTGCTAAATTCTGATATGTATAGTTCAAAGAGCTTGTCTCCTATATTTCCTTGTGTTTTTAAAAATATTTCAAAGATATGAGTAAAATATGTCATAATAAGATCTTAGTATTTAGTTATAAATAGACATACATAATAGTTAAAATATGTGATTTTTTCTGCATATTACTTATTATGCGACAATCACCTGCCCAACAGTACTAATATTGAATATTCCCTAGCTTTGTGTATTCTTTTTGTCAAAGCAAATGTATTATTAATTATGTCACAATAAATATTTAGTTCAGAGTTCTGTTTTCTTTGTGCCTTCTGCATTCTTTTCTGAGAATAGACTCAAGAAGCTAAATAAGTATGCTAACTTTTTCTGATTCCATTTACAAAGTACTAAAAAGATTTTTCAAGGATGTTTGAATTTTCACTCGCACATTTAGTTCTGACAGTGTTTTCTACCAGCACAGCCAGGTCTCCATGACAGTTCGAACTGTCTTGTTATAAACAGTCTCTGTCTTAAGTTTATTTTAATTGTTTTGACTTATGATCAGTGATAATTCTACTTTAGCAAAGATATATTTGCAACATGTTTTAATCTTTTTATCATTTTAAATGAAAATTTTGATTTTTTATTAGTATTCAAATTCTGACATTAATTATTGTAGGAGTCAGTAACTTCACAATTGTTTACTAAGGTGTATTAAAAAACAAAGATAGGATTGATGAGAATTCTATTTTCTGCCTTTTAATTAAGCTCAGATATTTGTCACTGAGTAGCGTGGATGATTATCTTTCTTAAAAATATTTATCTTATTCCAATCATTCTTCATGGAAGGGCAGATTATTTTTTGAGTCTTGGTGAAAACCATTTAAATAAATGATGAGACAATGTCATGAACTCTAAAATAATGTGAGTGGATCCATGATCTTAAACCTTAGATTAAAAACTAATGGATAAAGCAAGGTAGAAGAATTTAACCTACTGTGTAAAAAGAACAATAATTAAAAGCAACATTATTTTTATTTCTATATATTTATTCACAACATAGAGCTCCTCCTTGTTTTGTTTTTAGGTTTTTTGTTGAAATATTTCACAAATTTTTGATTAAATAAGTTAAGATTTTCTATACTGCCTAACAAAAACTATTTATTGTGGCTGTGTAACATAAATTACTTATGAAATATGTTACATGAATTTTGAATAATATGTAACACTGATTTTAATTGCAAGTGAATGACCAAAAGTAATTTCAGATATTGTATTTACTATTATTAACATAATATAAAGTTACCTTCATCATTAAAAATATTCTTTCCACAGCTATCACTTAATCATTTAGAATAAATAATTTTGTTAACACCGAGAGCCCAAAATTTTGATGATTTAAAAATAGACTGAGTTGTGGCCAGACATTCCTGAGCGTGCACCTGGCTTCTCTGTCCTAGTTAGTCTTATCTGATTTACTTCAACAAAGATCTTGGTGTTTCACAAAATTTTCTCTCAAATCATCACTTGACAATGCATATTTCAAGCGATTTTGACACTGATTGGTGAACAATGTTGTCTTTATAAGCCATTAAGAAGGTATTCCTTGGCATGCTCTGCATTCAATTAGAAACCAAGTAATAATAAAATGCAATTAACTCAATGTCTACAAGTTAAGAAATATCAGTTCGTGAAAAAGAAAAACAAGCATAGAGTCTGATAGAGAAATAAATCTGACTCCAGGAAGGCATGTGAGAAAAAGCGATCCTCTGCCTACTCCACTTCATCAATCCTTATCTTCTTCAGCCATTTTAATTAACATGTTAATAAATTCCGGGATAGATTTAATAGCGGATGGCAATTGTAAACGCCGGAACAAAGTCAAACCTCACATAGCAGATTTGTGACTTGCAAGGTATTATTACTGCCTAGTCAACCACAACTTGCCCCCCTGCCCAGGGAAAGATTGCTATTTGTGAACAGATTTAAATTTTAGCCTCTACATATTAAGCAGAATTAATGATCTATTTACTTAGAAGTCATATATTAGCTCCGGGTTATCCTTTCACTGGGTAAACGATAGACATTACTCGGTCACTGATAGATTTGAATGCAGGCAAAAGCATCCATCAGTGCCAGCAGCTGATTAGTTGCTCCTATCTTTGACAGGCTCCTCCATCTCATGAGTGGGACCTAGCTGATTGCTCTCACTTCTCTCCAAAGCCTCCACTATGCTGCATAGCTAATGTGAGGGTGGAAAGTTCTCTGAGTGTATTGTGATATCCAGGCCTGGCCCGTAATTCAAATTACAGAACAAAATTGGTCCACGGTGTATGGAACGTGAAATTTTACAAAGCAGTGTGGAGAGATGGGGAGGAATGGGAGAAGATAGATGCATTTTAATAATAACATATGCTCATCTTAAGGCAGAAGCAGTGACATGAAATGTGCTTCCTTGCATGACACGATAGATACTGGATATGTGACATTTAAAAGGTTGCTATTTGAGAAATAAAATACTATAATAGGAAGAAAATATTGCCCTTGAGATAAATTTGGGTCCTGAAAGTACAGTAGTAATTAACACTAAAATGATCATTAAACTGATGTTCATTTCCTCTTAAAGTTCGCTCAGGCCAAACTTGTACGACTATGTTATGTATTCAGACTCCATTACACACACTATAGTTTCTCTGTGAGTCTGGAGAACAGATGGGGAGAATTTCCTTGCAGAAATATTTGAACACATAAAAAAGATATGAATTATGTCCTTGACACCCAGCATTATCCAGCACATGTGCAACCTTTGGTGAAACACAGAATCAGGGTGAACAGATCTTCACCTGTCACCGCAAAGTAACATTTCTTAATTAATTGAAATTTTGTTGATATACTAAGGACAGAATGAATGTATCAAGTACTAATAAGTTATTAATGTATGCTTTACATGACATTTTGTAAATATAATGAAATACAATTTTTTGTTATTCATTTCTTTTTTATCTATAGATCTCCATTTTTATGCTTAATACTTGAGGTTCTTGCATAATAAATGTGGATATTTATTCTCTAATACGCAATCAGTCATCAATATATGATCATGCTAGCCATTTGGCAGGACTGAGTAGTTGTGCCCTCCCCTACCTGCATGCCACAAGCCCCAGCCAGGAAGGTGAGCTTTGGGAAGGCTGCTCCAAGATCTGCTCTCCCTGCCTAGGCTGCTTGGGCCCATTCAGTGGGACCAAGTAGCCACGCCCTCCCTGGCTCTGCCACCAGCTCCAGCAAGGAAGTTAGCTGCATGGGTGCCCCTGAAATATCTCCCCCCCGGACCTCCTGATTGTGCCAGTCTTTGGACCCACTCTGCAGAGGCATAGGTGGTCATAAAGGGTATTTTTCTGAGCTCCCAATTTTGAACATCTTTAAAGAAAGGGTGGGGGAAACCCGTAGTAGAACTGTGGAGTTCAATCCTGCAGGTCAGGGAACTCAATCTGGGCCTTGCATCCTGAGGTCAGTCTGAGTCATGGGGATCTGCCATTGGCTAGCTGAGATCAGGGAACTTGGTTCTACACATGGCTGTATACATGATACACTATGACAACAGAGATATAGTCTGAAAGAGGTCCTTCAAATTCAATTTTTTCTTTCTTGTCCTCATTCCACTCTGCAAATTCTTTCTTTTTTCTGTCCTCTTTCTCTAACTCAGTCTCATGCTCCACTATATTATTCCTCATCTCCCTTTCTGTTTCTGCTCCTACCCTAACTCAGACTTCTTCTTTTATCATTTTTTTCTTTTTTCTTTATGTTCTTTTCTTCTGTCATTTTACCTCACTCATGGGTCAATAGTTTTAAGGGAAAGTGAACCCCTATTACTGTTAAGGGGATATATTCTTGTCCTTATTCTTTCACTCTGTTTATCCCTTTTGAATTTAATAGTTTCATAAAGGTTGTATGGTTATTCTATGTCCTCTGGCTTCACTTGAAACCTTCTCCAATTCTTTCACTTATTTACTCCTCGTGTTCTAACTCTGTCTAAGCCCTGATCCTAAATGGTAAAGATGCTATATTGAAAAGCATATTCACTGCAAAAGTATTTTAGGCTGCTTCTTGATTTTAATTTAATTCACATGGTTTAAAGGTGATAGATTAATGACTACCACAATTGGTCAATTTACAAGTTGTATGCTGATTGTATCAATTGAGATAAAGGATTGTGATTGATTTAATGAGTTGTTTTCTCTGATATTATGAAAATGAGAATGCCTATGAGTCATTAGAGACTCAAGAGCTAAAACGCAACTATATCAGAAAGATTAAAGTAATAACCCAAAAATTAAACCAAGGACAACCCAACAACAAAAATAAAAATGAGAAAACACTTAAGCAAGACACAGAGACAGACTTCCAGTTCACCAATGGCAAACTCTAGGGTAAATGAGGATGAAAAGTCTGATAGTGAACCAGCAGGACATCCTGAACTCATAGCACAAGAAGTAATAAAACATATCATTCAAGCTCTAGAAAAATTCAAAACAGAAATAATTTCCGAGAAAACCATAGAGATGGTGAGCAAAATGGAAGTCATGATTCAAGAGTCTAGAACAGAAACTGAGAGAAAAATAGATGAGCTCAGGACCATGATAGAAGCCATGAAGGCCCAGCATAAGAAAGAAATGCAAACAATGAATACCCAATAGAGGAAAGAAATGGAATCCATAAAACAGAGTCAAACAGATATCCAGGAGATTAAAAACTCTATTGAAAGTGTACACAACAGAAAAAAAGAATGCAAAGATAGGATCTCAGATATAGAAGATAGGATTGCAGTCAGTGACCATGAAAAGACAGATCTCTTAAAAATAGTAAGGGATCATGAGAAATTGATCCAACTCCTAGATGATGCCAAGAAGAATAACATAAGACTGATCGGAATCCATGAAGTAGCAGGAGAAAATACAAATGACTTAAAAAAGCTGTTCACAGAATTAATGACGGAAACTTCCCAAACAGAAGGGAAGAATTAGACATACAGACAAGTGAGGCATAAAGGACTCCAACTGGCCATGATCCAAAAAAATCTATACCTAGACATATAATAATCAAGATCCCAGAAACCCAACAGAAGAACAAAGTACTACAAGCAGTAAGAAAAAAGAAACAAATCACATGCAAAGGAAAGCCCATCAGAATCACAGAAGACTTTTCAACACACAACCTCAGGTCAAGGAGAGCCTGGAGTGAGGTATTTCAAGTCCTAAAAGAAAACAACCTCCAACCTAGATTGATGTATCCTGCAAAACTCTTTTTCAAAATGGATGGGGAAATAAGATACTTCCAAGACAAAGAACACCTAAGAAACTTCACGAACACCAAACCAGCACTACAAGGAATTCTAAACATTATCCTAGAAAAAGACAATAAAGGTCACAGCACCATGAAGCCCAACAGACCAAATCAAATCGGCAAGGCAAGAAACTAAAAGGAGAGAGGGAAGAAGTAAAAGAAGTCAACAAAAGGACAATAACATGACAATAATAAGTCAGTACATATCAGTTATAGCCATCAATGTCAATGGCCTCAATTCACCAATCAAGAGAAATAGACTGGCAGAATGGATTAAGAAGCAAAATCTAACAATATGTTTTATACAAAAAACACACCTAGTGCAAAAAGAAGCCCATAGACTGAAAGTGAAAGGAAGGAAAACAATTCTCCACATGACTGGAGCCCAGAAAAAAGCAGGGGTAGCAATCTTATTTGCAGACAAAGTAAATTTCAAACTAAAACTCATTAAGAGAGACAAAGAAGGCCACTACATTCTTGTAAAGGGAACAATTCAAGAGGAAGAGATGACAATCATAAACATGTATGCACCAAATATTAATGCCCCCAACTATATAAAACAAATATTAAGTAACATGAAAAACCAAATAAGCACTAATACAGTTGTAGTGGGGATTCTAAACACCCCACTATCACAAATATACAGATCATCTAGGCATAAAAATCAACACCAAAGCACTACAACTCAACCAAGGTTTTGAACACATGGACTTAATAGATGTCTATAGAGTGTTCCACCCCACAAAATCAGAATATACATTCTTTTTGGCTGCACATGGTTCATTCTCCAAGATAGATAACATACCAGCTCACAGAAAAGGTCTGAATAAATGCAAAAGAATCAAAGTTATCCCCTGTATATTATCAGATCATAGTGCAATCAAGCTGGAGATCAATAGTATAAGAAACCCTAGGAACTTCACAAACACGTGGAAATTGAATAATGCTCTCCTGAACAATCAATAGATCACAGAGGAAATTAAAGAAGAAATTAGACATTTTTACAAATAAATGAAAATGCCAATACAACATACAAGGAATCTATGGGACACAATGAAAGCAGTTCTAGGTGGAAAATTCATAATATTGAATGCCCACACTAGGAAAATAGAGCAAGCTCAAATAAACAACCTAAAGATGAATCTTAGACTACTAGAAAAACAAGACCAAGAAAAAACACAAAGCTCAAACAAGAGAGGAAATTATAAAGATTAGAGCAGAAATCAATGCAATGGAAACTAAGAAAATGATACAACAATAAATTAATCAAAGAATTGGTTTTTTGAAAGAATAAATAAAATTGATAAACCCTTAGCTAACCTTATCAAAAAAAGGAAAGAAAAGACTTAGATCCATGCAATCAGGAATGAAAAAGGCAAAGTCATAACAGATCCAACAGCAATCCAGAGGATCATTAATACCTACTTTGAGAACCTGTACTCTAATAAAATGGAAAACACAGAAGAAATGGACATATTTTTGGATACTTATGAATTAACAAAGTTAAACAATAAAGATAAAAACATTTTAAACACCCCGGTTACAATCAGTGAAATTGAAAAGGCAATTAAACATTTACCAACAAAGAAAAGCCCAGGTCCTGATGGATTCACTGATTAATTTTACAAGACATTTAGAGAAGAACTACTGCCTTTACTCTTCAAACTTTTTAATGAAATTGAAAGGGAAGCAATACTTCCAAATTCATTCCTGGAAGCAAGTATCACTTTGATTCCCAAACCAGGGAAAGATGCAACTAAAAAAGAGAACTAAAGGCCAATCTCCTTAATGAATATAGATGAAAAATTCCTTAATAAGATACTAGAAAATAGAACACAGAGGACTGTCAAGAAGATCATACATCCTGACCAAGTCAGATTTATTCCAGGGATGCAAGGATGGTTCAACATATGTAAATCAATAAATGTAATACACTATATTAACAAAGTCAGGACAAAAACCATATGATGCTCTCAATAGATGCAGAAAAAGCATTTGACAAAATTTAACACCCATTCATGATAAAAACCCTGCAAATATTGGAATAGGTGGTCTATATCTCAACTTATTAAAAGCTATCTATGAAAAACCAACAGCCAACATCATATTAAATGGCCAAAAATTGAAAACTTTCACATTAAAATCAGGAACAAAACAAGGATTCCCACTATCACCACTCCTCAATATAGTTCTGCAAACATTAGTTACAGCAATTAGATAAGAGAAAGAAATTAAAGCAACAAAGATAGGAAAGGAGGAAGTTAAACTGTCATTATTTGCTGATGATATGATACTCTATATTGAAGACCCAAAAAACTCCACCAAAAGACTTCTAGACTTAATTGACACTTTTAGCAGAATAGCTGGATACAAGGTCAACACCCAAAAATCAATAGCCTTCTTGTACACAAATAACAGACTCACTGAGAGAGAAATTAGGGAAGCAATTCCTTTCTCAGTAGCATCCCAAACAGTGAAGTATCTAGGAGTCAATCTAACAAAAGAAGACCTCTACCCTGAAAACTACAGCACTCTGAAAAAAGAGATTGAAGAGGATATAAGAAAATGCAAAGATATCCCCTGCTCCTGGGTAGGAAGAATAAATATAGTGAAAATGGCCATACTACCAAAACTGCTATACAGATTCAATGCAATGCCAATTGAAATTCCAACACTACTTTTCACAAAACTAGAAAAAAGGATCCAAAAATTCATTTGGAACCATAAGAGACCTAGAATAGCAAAAGCCATCCTAGGCAACAGAGACATGGTAGCAGGTATAACAATGCCCAAATTGAAACAACACTACAAAGCCACTGTGATTAAAAACAGCATGGTCCTGGCAAAGAAACAGATCTGAGGATCAGTGGAACAGATCGGAAGACACAAAAACAAATCCGTATGTACTCAGCTACATCATCTTTGACAAAGGAGCTGACCAGCCTCAGTGGAGGAAAGATAGCCTCTTTAATAAATGGTGTTGGAAAAACTGGATCTCAACCTGCCAAAGATTAAAATTGCACTAAACTGCCAAAGATCCACCATGTACTAAATTAAAATCCAAGTGGATTAAAGATCTAAATATTAAAACAGAAACATTAAACTTGCTGGAAGATAAGTTAGGCAGAACACTTGAAGACATTGGCATAGGAAAATATTTTATGAACAAATCCTCAGAAGCATGGGAACTAGCAAAAAGAATCAACAACTGGAATCTCATCTTATTAAAAAGCTTCTGCACTGCAAAAGAAACCATCGACAGAACTAAGAGACAACCTACAATGTGGGAAAAAATTTTTACCAGCTGCTTCTCAGACAAAGGACTATTATCTAGAATATATAAAGAACTCAAAGCAATCACCCCCTCCCAAATATAAAGGCCCAATTCAAAAATGGGCATCTGAAATGAACAGACATTTGTCAGACAAAGAAGTAAAAGCAGCAAGTAAATATATGAAAAAATATTCCACATCACTGGTCATTCAAGAGATGCAAATGAAAACAACACTGAGATTTTACTTCACCCTACAAAGAATGCCTGCTATCCAGAAATCAAACAATAACAAATGTTGGCAGGGTTGTGGGGAGAAAGGAACCCTTCTCCATTGTTGGTGGGAGTGCAGACTGGTGCAACCACTATGGAAATCAATATGGAGATACCTCAAAGAGCTGGGACTAGAGCTTCCATTTGACCCAGCCATCCCTCTGCTGCTTATCTTTCCAAAAGATTTAAAATAATCATATCACAGTGATATATGCACACCTATGTTTATAGTGGCTCAGTTTGTAATAGCTAACACTTGGAAACAGCCCATTTGCCCATCAGTTGTAAATTAGATAAAGAAGATGTGGTTTTTCTACAAAATGGGATATTACTCAGCCATAATGAATGAGAAATTAGATTCATCCATAGGAAAATGGATGCATATTGAGGATATACTCCTAAGTGAAATAAATAAGTCACATGTGTGTAAATACTGAATAGTTTCTCTGGTGTGAATAAACTTTAATAGTACATAAGATCCTAATGGTATAATTGACAACGTGAAATAGGAAGAAAGGGGCTAATGGTGTAGGGAAAGTGGGAAGGGTAGGGGAAATCTAATAAGGGAAAAGAAAAAATATGAGAAAATGAAAAAATGGAAATGAAGTGTTTGTAAAGGGGGAGGGGAGGAGAGGGTGAAGGGAGGGCAGGGACTAGGGGAGAAAATGAGAACCAAGACCTGTCATGCAAAGGTACAAGATCCCAATAATGAATGCAACTATACTGTATACCTTATAAAAAATGCTATTCCAGTATTTGCTCACTATCATATAACAAAAGTAGTGTTTAAAACTATGTATAGAATTATAAATTTTAAATATATGATTGTTTTGATTTTAAATAGATTACTTTCAAAATATGTTCAAATATTAATTATATGTACAAATATTAACATAAATATGATCCCAAAAGGTTTTTGCTTTATATTTTACTTTGAAAAAATGCTATTCCAGTATTTGCTCACTATCATATAACAAAAGTAGTGTTTAAAACTATGTATAGAATTATAAATTTTAAATATATGATTGTTTTGATTTTAAATAGATTACTTTCAAAATATGTTCAAATATTAATTATATGTACAAATATTAACATAAATATGATCCCAAAAGGTTTTTGCTTTATATTTTACTTTGAAGTATTTAAATAAATACATGTTTACAATTTTTATTAAAAATAGATTATTTGTGTACAAAACATGAAGGATTTGTAACATAAATATGAAGAGAGAATCCAAAGTCTGTGAACAGAGGGGTCCCAATAGAGATACCCATCTTCAGATGAGATGCTATCATCCCAGACTGTCTCACAGAGAATTCATGATGTAACAAGAAATTAACAAAGTCTTTGTAAATATGGAAGAGTGGAGAGGTTGAAGGGAGGGTGAAGGAATGGGGAAAAAAATAAGAACCAAGATATAGCATGTAAAGGTACAAATTCCCAATGATGAATGTCATCATATTGTCTACCTAAAATGTGCCTATAAACTTAAAGAAAAAGTTTTTTAAAAAAGAAAAATGGGGAACATAGGTTAATGAGCACCTAATTTGTATATCTTAAGTAATCGTGTAAGAAATATGTTTATGGTCTACAATCTTATTTAGAATTTTTTTTAAAAAAGTATAATCTGTCAAAGTTTTCATGGAAATGAATAAATAAGCTGTGGATAGAAGAGAATACTAGCTAAAATCATACAAAATAAAAAAGTTGTATCAAAAATATGAAAAGAATTCGTAGTGCCCAACACTTAAAAATAACAGTGTCTAATAATAAATTAGTGATCTAAAAGCACATTTCAATAGTTATTTATTAAACATAGTTTTATACAAAAATCACATGCAAATATTTATAGCAAGTTTTTAATTTCTAATAAATGGAAAGTGCTAAGATTCTTTTTATAGGTAAATGAATAAACTAAATATTTTACATCCCTGTAATGGATGCATACGAAGACATACAAAAGCATACGAAGACATACAAAATTGTAAATAATTATTAATACGTGAAAATATTCTGAAAAAGCAGCATAATCCATGTGTATGAAATTACAGAAAAGATGAAACCATAAAGATACTTTTTATATATAAAAAGATCAGCTATTTGCAACAGCTCAATGTTATATAGACAAAATAGACAAGATTTGTAGAGGTGGAGATATTCCGCACAAAAGTGTAATGTTAGGTAGATACACACACTGAACATTTGTCAAAACCTACGGAATCTGATAAAAAGTGAACTTTTTTTTCCATTAAGTTTGTTGGTACATTTAAGGTGAACAATACAGTTACATTCATCATCGGGGTCCTTTACCTTTACATGGCGTAACTTGGTTCTTATTTTTCCCCATTCCCCTGGCTTCCCTTCACCCCCTCCTCCCTTCCCAGTTTACAGACTTTGATTCCATTTTTTTCCTTTGGTAAATATGTTTTCTTTTCCCTTATTTACTTTCCCCTACCTTTAATGTTTGCCAATTCAACAACAACAACAACAACAAAAAAGATTTAATGGTAAGGTGAGCCCTGGAAAGAAGGCAGACTGTGCCGAACATATTAGATACAGTTCAAAGACGTGAAACAACCACAGTGAAAGCAGATTGAAAAGGCGCTGATGGAAGCAGGTCAGGACAGTGTGGTACGTACAACACTGAAGGCAAAAGAACAGTCTCTTGAGCTTCCCCACAATTCAGTCATTTCCCAATGGCGCATAGGTAAACAATTCTAAAACTGCCATTTCTATATACCGGAATCGAACAATTATGTAAATAGATGGCAGGACCCAGCATTCTTGCTGTTGGAGAAAAAAACAAAAACAAACTACAAATAAGCATGGAAGGGAGGACAAAATAACCCACATGGTGGTAAAGAGCTGAGCTGGAGACAGTAGTACCTTAGCTTAACATAAATACAAGTGATTACATATTAGTGTTCATAAATACATACCTGTTAGCATACATATATTTATTTTCTTGCTTTGTAGCTGAGTAACTAAAAGCAATGGCACTGCAGGAGCTACTGAAATACCTAATGCATAGGAACTCATTTCTAATGCCATTTTCATGAGTGGGAATCATTACTCAATGGCTGATACAGCACTGATAGTGTACACAGGAAGAGCCAGAAACATCACCTAACACACGTGATGGTGAAGTACTAAAACAATAAGCAGAAAAGAGGATAGAGAAAGGGAAGGAAAATAATAGACCTATAAGACTAAAGGCAAAGAAGGAGGAAGGAAAGGAAAACAGAGAAGAAACAAAGAAAAACAGTCAGCCCTTGACGTATCAATGAGCTCCATTCTGGGAGAATTGTTTGTCAGGCAGATTCATTCATAAGCCTGCAAAATGAGTATTACACTGCACAGAGGTGGAAGTTTGCAACTCCAGCTTTGCTAAGTCAAGGACTTAGTGTAGTAACCTCATGTATGCATGCAATGGTGGGGACACAGGAAAGGGATACCAGAGAACAAGCAACATTGCTCCCAACAGCTAAACATGAAACAATTTGAACAACAAAATAGACAAAATCAAATTAGCCCCAAATGTCAACTAAATATTCATGAGTCAATAATGGCATCAGTGACTAAATAAATAATGAAAATATCCTATACATAGATATCTAATATATACATATATATATTCGTACTTGAGAACACAGCACCCCACTCCTCAAGCATGGGTGACCACAGTCACTGGGAAGACTACACAGAGGATGAATAGTAGACAAAAGGCAAAGCCTTAGAATGGTCACCTCTGAGCAGTGACCAGGGTTCGCATCAATAGTGCAATTGTGTAGCTAGAACAGGACATGTGCTTGCTTCACATTAGGCAGTGAGCATGACCTGAGAATTATAACCCTGGTTCCGAAGTCTGTGACATACAGCTACCTCACTGCAGGGGACTGGTACAAAACACACTTCGATTCTCTTCCCCCCTGCCACCACCCTCCTTGGATTTTTCCAGCATCAGATTTATTTATTTATCTTAGAAACCTTGCAAAGTTAATTGTTATATATACAGAATGAGAGCCAGACTAATAGGTTAAGGAATTTATCAAACACGTAAGACTGTATTCAGCATTTTGTGATTTCCCTGTTTAGGTACTGGTAACTAACTTCATTTTATTTTATATTAGTGTTTGAGTTTGTTTTCTTAATAGTATGTGTAGTGTTATAAATTACTGTGGAGTTGCCATTAATTATCTGAGTAATTGATAAATAGCAGGTGCATGCATTCTATTTACTCTGCCCCAAAGTCCATCGGCGGCTTTCCATAGATTAATTTCTGACCCGCCATCATCTTCTGGGTTTCAGATTGACATTTTTCTCATTCTGTGTGGAGAAACCTACATCAAATTACTGAGATGCTTCAAAATCATTATTTTAGTTCGGTCAATCAGGTTTCAAACTGTAAGCTCTTAACATGTCACTAACAGTACTGTCGGCTTGATGCGCAGTATTTAAGCAATAGTTTTTTACCAAGGACAGTGCTAAGTAAAGAAAGACAGGAAGTTTGCAGACACGGAGAGAATTCACATGCAGCTCGACTCTCAGATTGATTATGGTCCCCCTCCCTCAAGGAATCTGGAGACACCTCCCCGTTCTCAATAGCAGAGGAAATGGAAACAGTATGGCCGTAACACTGAACACGGATCCATTAAAAACTACTCCCAGGTAAAAGTTGTAAGATAAATGACAGCATATGTATAGATAACCTTGTAAAAGAAAAATGTATTCTTAAAATTAACCAGCATAGGTTTGAAACAAAATTTCATCAATTCCATTGGCAGAATGTTAAGTCTGAGCTATAATTTGTCATAGTGACCACTGCAGGACTGTCACTGGGTGGTCCAGAGGTGCCACCAGATAGAGCATCACATCAGTGTGGCCAGGTTGAAAAAGCAGAGTGGTATTGTCTAGGGAAGAGACGTGTGGAAGCCAGGAACAGCATGCATACATAGCAGGCTCAACTGAATGACATTAAAAGAGAGGCCCGAGATCCCACGTCTTGACCTGCAGATCTGTCTCACACCCAGCTGCCTTCAGGAACCTCACCTCCGACTGCAGTGAGGGCTCCTCCCTCGTGGGATCTGAAGCAAGATGATAATCCTGGGATTTTGCCTGAGGGAGCCAAGGAAAGCTATTCCCTCATGAGTGACTCAGTCAGGACACCAGCAGTGAGGGAACTTTTGTGGAATGAATGAAGAGTTCCCAGCCCAAGGCCTATTCACATATAGTCAAGTGGGTTTCACAAAGAGCCTGTGACTGCCTTTCCATGTGAATAAACACAAAGCAGGAAAGTGAGCATTTCTGGCAAAGACCTGGGTAAGCAGGAACAGAACTTTCATAGCATTCTGCCATAGATAGAGTGACCTGAAGTTTTCATCTTAGAAAGAGCAAGACAAAAAAAGCAAAATACCTAAGAACATAGATTTTACTGAATTGTTATGGACTTCAAGTTTCAGTTCTGCCCTTTGCTAATTTCTGATCCTGTGTGAAATACTGAAAGATTTAAAAATTCTTCAGAAAAGAAAAAAATCATATAACAATTTAAGTACTATGAAATTTAGGTAAGATTATGAAAAATCATATGTATTGAATATTTTATGTGTTGATAAAACATTGCATTAATTAGTAATTATTTCTAACAAGTCAGTTTTTATTGTCATCTTTTATAATATTTGTTTCCTCTCTCTACCATGCACTGCTTTTTGCAAAGTATGACTTGTGTGATTTTCTTCAAGCTCTCCAGCTTGAGATTTACTATGCACTTTGGTTATTTGTCTCCACAATTCTTATCAAATTCTGGACTTTTCAAGCCATTGTATCACAAGTGTTTTTACTCTTCCTATTTTCTGATAATCTAATTTTATGTACAGCATCTTAGGCCATTTTATATTGTGTCTCTCCTACTGGTTTCTTCATTTTGTCCCAGTCTTGTTTAGATCTGTTTCATTTGGATCAGGAGGCCCAGTTCTGGGGTCCTGAGCTCCTGAGCTTTCCCCACTTTCTAGGAGGATTGTGTCCACATTTGTAAATATAAGCCCTCTGTTCCTACCAACTCTCAATATCTACAGATTCCCCATAATCTGTGCCATTTCGGTGTCATTTTCTTTTGCTTTATTTTATTCTCTCCTTCATTACAAATGTGTTTTCTTGTGGCTTATCAGCCCTGCTCCCCTCTTTTTGGCATGGCTTATAGGTCTTTTCTTGGGATTTCAGTGTTGGTACTGTGTGTGTGTGTGTGTGTGTTTTCTCCTGTATATTTCAATATCATTGGGCATTATTTAGGACACTGTTAAATTATTTAAGTATAGTAAAACTTTTCTGAGAATTTTTTAGACTCCACTGGGCAGTATTAAAACTCTATTTAAGTTTTATTTGGTCCCATCTTAGAGGCAACAACAATTTGCACATCCCTCATAATTCTTTGTGTCTGGGGATCTTTGCAGTCTGACTCTAAAGAACTCAAATGTTCTACCATCTTGTTTGAGCTCTAGGGATTTTTCACTCTACTGACAGTGGCTCCTTTCCCTGGCTTTGCTGATTTGCCCCTGTACAACAGCAGATCAGTACTTAGACAGAGTTAAGAGATGAAATACTTCAGCTGAAATACTTCAGTCTTTTTGTGCAGCTTTTACTTCTCCAGAACTCCTACCATTAGCGGTTTGTTCCATGAAGGGCTAAACATTCTTTGTTCGATTCGGTAAGACCACGAGGCACTGTATGATTTCCCTTTCCTTGTGGAGTGCCTTCAGGACTTTCTCCACGCAGTTGCCTGGGACTTATATGGGCTGTTAAGGTTTGGATCTAAATGGCCCCGAAGCCTCTTGCGTTTGGGACGTGCCTATATGGTGAAGGTGCTGCTCTGCGTGCAGTGGAAATGCCCTCAGTGGATGAGGCTGGATGTGGGTCGCTGGGGGCTGTCACTTGGAAAGATGTCTTCTCCCTGACCTCTCCCTTTGCTGTTTGGTTCCTGGCCCAGGCTCGTCCACCACACGATATCTGTCTGGGACCCAGCTGAGCAAGGACTGAGAATTTTAGCCAAAATAAACCTTGCCTCCTTTATGTCACGGGTGTTGGGTGTTTTGTCCCAGCCCCAAGAAAGCGACTAAGACTTGGGCTGACCTACAGAGTTGTCTTCATTCAGAAGTCCCTGACTGTTCTGCCTGTTTTCATTTGTCTGAAATCATTTTGGCCAGTGTTTTAATCACTTAAGGCAAATTAAGGAAGTTGATTCGTACTGTTTATAGTTTAATGCAGTGCTATTAAAAATAGCAATACATATACAACTACATAACATTTTTACATTTCTACATCTATGTCTCTATCTGTAGTGCTCTCTCTCTCTCTCTCTCTCTCTCTCTCTCTCTCTCTGTCTCCCTCTCTCCCCCAACCTCTCTCCTTCCTCCCCCCTTTCTGGGTTCACTTGTGAAGGGATAGCTTTCCTGGGCTCCTTCAGGCAAAATTCCAGAATTCTCTATGCACTTCAGAATAATTTGATCTGATACTAAATTTTCTTTCAGAAAATATGGCTAAAATATACATGCTTTTAAAGCAATTACTTCATTGGGGAAGCAGACTTCAAATTTATTTCAGAAGAGATAATTTTTCAGAATTCTATATATTGCAGAGATTCTGGAAATATATTAAAGAAACAATGAACTTGCATTAACTCAAATCTACTAAATGAACTGAAATAACTAAAATAAGTAGCAGTTTATAGAACTATAATCAATGATGTTTTAAATTAAACTGTAAATATAAACGTGTAAATGAACCTCAGCTATTAAATTTGTGAACATTTGCCACTGTAGGAAATTTGTACAATTTAGAAAATCAAACTGGACTGAATTGTACTGTAGCAATAAATAACCCTCAGTGGACTGCACAGAAAATCCTGGGGTGGTATGGTTGTTTCTTCCTAAGAGATTATTAACTTGAAAAGAAATAAAATCTGAGAGGTAGAGAATATTTGTTAGCAATTCATGAAATCCAATGGCTACAAAAGTCAAAAGAGTAAATACTTATTACATTCCTAATTTTTTCAAACTGAGACACTATGTGGCTTTGGGGTAAAGTGAAAATACAATATTTAGATGCACTCGCAATTGAAATAAAATAACACACACTAAGAAGTGTGTTTCAAAAAATTTAAAACAAATGTTGAAAACAGTCTTACTTTAAAATACATACCAGACAATCTCCCAGATCCAAAAAGTATGTTTTTACTACATATGCAAATCTATGTATGGAAAGCTAAACTACTTTTTAAATTACTTCATCTTTATTTTTCTAAAAAAGAAAACTAGTATTTTGAGTCTCTTGTATATTCAAAACTATAATTAGTATATATTGTTTGTGGAATGGAGAATAAGCAAAAGATATGTAAGGACAGGTGGAGACAGAGATACCTGTGTGTGTCTATGTTTGTGTGTATTGTATAAAATGTTATTTTCAGAGGAAAATACCATATAAAATGTACATCTGGAATATTTCCAGCTTTGTTCTGACATTATATATTTGGTGACACCACATTTGTTAAATAAGTACACAACAAATTCTATTCACTAACCTGAATATCAAGTGCTTGTTAAGTGAATATTAAAAAAAATTAAATTATTACAGTAAAAATCATATGGCCATTAATGCCCCAAAGTTTTCTCCATGCTATGAACACAGTAATTCCATCATTCTTGCTACTTTGTTTTTTATATTTCTGTAATATTTAGCTTATCTTTTCTGTCTCCATTTTTATAATTTTTATTTTATTTTATTAGTATGTGTTTGCAGTTCATGTAGTTTACAGTTGTCTTGGGGAGTGGTTTAAACGTATATATTACAGTTTATCTTTGTAAGCCCTTTCCCCTTCCCCCCACTCACTCTTCCTCCAGTTCTCCTGGTCCATTTTGCATTCTTGTTGATGTCATTAATTTTAACTCATGTTATGGTGTATGATGTTTACATTATGAGGGTATTAAGGTTCTGTACATGGGACATCTTTATTCCACTGCTTTCTCCTTCCCTCACTTTTCATCCTTGACCCCTTGGACACTTTCCCCACCCCAAAAAATCCATCCCCTTGGCCCCTTCTATCCATGCCTTATTACTCTGTTTGTATTTGCCTCGCCCAAATGAGAGATACCATATGATATTTAAGCCTGCTTGTCTGGTTTGTCTCACTCAGTGTCATCTTTTTAGGCACATCCATTTTCCCACAAATGTCTCAACTTTGCCATTCTTTATAGCACATTAGTACTCCATTATGTACAGATACCACATTTTCTTCATCTAGTCATCTGTTGATGGGTACACAGGCTGCTTCCAAGATTTAGCTATTACAAATTGTGCTGCTATAAACATTGGCATGTGTGTATCACTGTAGTATAACGTCTTAAGCTCTTTGGGGAAGATAGCTAGGAGGATAGCTGGGTCACATGGAATTTCTAACTTCAGTTCCTTGAGAAATCTCCATACTGATTTCCATATGACTGTACCAGTTGACTTACCCATCACAAACAGTGAAGGAGGCTCCCTTTTTTACCACTGCCATGCCAAAATTTGTCATCATTTGATTTCTTAATGTTTCTGGAGTGAGACAGAAACTAAGCATTGTTTTAATTTGCATTTACCTAGTGGCCAGAGGTGTTGAAGACTTTTTCATATATTTGTTGTCCATTTGTGTTTCTTCCTCTGTGAAATGTCTGTTCATTTCTTTCGCCCATTTCTTGACTGGGTCTTTAATTATAGGTGGTTTACATTTTTTGCATTCTTTATATATTTTAGATATTAGTCCTCTCTCTGAGGGAGAACTGGCAAGATAATTTTTTCCTATTCTATAATTAGTCTCTTCCCTCTACTGATTGATTCTATAACTGTACAGAAATGTTTTAATCTAATATAATTACATTTGTTGATTCTTGTTTGTATTTATTTTACAGTTGAGCTTCTGTTTAGAAAATCCTTTCTTACACCAATATCTTAATTTGTTTTACCTATTTTATATTCCAGTGAGTCTAATGTTTCTCTTTTACTGCTTAGATCTTTAATTTGTTTTGACTTTGATGTATGGGGGAAAATAAGGTCCACTTTCAACCTTCTGCACACAGATAACCAGTTTTCCAAGCTGTTCAGTAGCCCATCTTTCTTACAACATATGCTTCTGGTCCCTTTGTCAAAGATAAAACAGCCGAATGTGTCTGGAACATTTCTGTATCCTTGATTCTGATCCATTGATGGATATATGTTTTTGTTCAGTAACATGCCATTTTTAAATCACCATTGCTTTATAGCATAGCTGGAGTTCAGGTTTTGATGTATCCCCTGCTTTGCTCTTCTGGGTCTCTTTTGGCTCCACACAAATCTTAGGATTGTTCCTTGTAGATCTGTAAAGTAGGCTACTGTTATTCGGAGTTGGACTACATTGAATCCGATTTCAGCATAAAGACATTTTGACACTATCGGTTCTGCCTATTTCTTTATAGAGGTCCCTCACTTGCTTGGTTAGATTAGTTGCTAGGTATTTCATTTTTCACGAAGCTACTGCAAATGGTATTATTTTCCTAATTTCCTTCTCACCCAGTTAATTGATGGTGTACAAAAATGCTGATGATTTTAATGTGTTGATCTTTTATCCTGCAACATGGCTGAAATAGGCTATTAATTCTAAGAGTTTTTTGGTAGAGTTTTTTGGGTGTTTTGTAGAGAATCATGTCATCTGCAAATAATGATAATTTGTGTTCTTCCTTTCTTATATGTAACCTTTTTATTTCTCTCACTTGCCTGATTGTTCTGACTAATGTTTCAAGAACCATATGGATAGAAGAGGTAATAGTAGGCATCCTTGTCTTGTTCCTGATTTTAGGGAGAATGTTTTCAGTTTTTCCCCATTTAGTATGATGCTGGATATTGGCTTTTCATAAACATCTTTTTTCATATTCAGGTTTGATCCTTCTACACCTGTTTTCTTCACAGCTTTTATCATGAGTAGGTGTGTTGAGTTTTTTGAAAGCCTTCTCTGTATCTATCAGTAAGATCACATGGTTTTTGAGTTTGCTTCTGTTTGTGATCTCTTACATTTATTGATTTGCATATGTTGAACAATTCTTGCATTTCTGGGATGAAACTTATTTGATTATGATTTGTGATCTTTTTTATAATATGCTGCATTCTCTTTGCTAATATCTTGTTGAGAATTTTTACACCTATGTTCATTAAAGAGATTGGCATATAGGATTTCTTTTTATGTGGGTCTTTGTCTAATTTTAAGATCCAGGTGATACTGGCTTCCTGAAATGAATTCAGGAGTACACTATCCCTTTCAACTTCTTTGAAGATCTCAAGGAATATTAGTGATGTATCATCCTTAAAGATTTTATCAAATTCCTCAGTGATCCATCAGGTCCTGGGCTTTTTTAGTTGGTAGATTCTTTGTTCCTGTGTCAATTTTATTGCTTGTTATTGGGTTGTTATGAATATGTACATCATCTACCTGGGTTAGTTTTTCTGTTTGTTTGTATGAGCTAAGAAACAGTCCATTTGTTGAAAATTTGCTAAGCTTTTGGAATATAAATTTTTGAAGTAGTTGCCATCTTTTGGATTTAGTGTCTATTGTGATTTCATCTTTCTCTTATCTAATTGCATTGATATGCGTTTTTTCTCTTTTTCTTGTTAAGTATGGCTAAAGCCTGTCTATTTTATTTATTCTTTCAAACAACCAGCTCTTCATTTGATTTTTAACTTTGTCTCAATTTCAATTTCCACACTAATCTTTGTAATTTCCCTTGTTAATTTTGGTTTGGGCTGGTTTATGGTTGTTTTTCAAGTATTTTAAGATTTCTCATAAGCTTATTTATTTGAGCTTGCTCTGTTTTCCTAGTATGAGCATTAACTGTAATGAATTTTCCTGTTAGAACTGTTTTCAGGGTGTCTCAGTGACTTGTACTTAACTTCCAGATATTTTAAAATCTCTTCTTTCATTTCTTCTGTGACCCATTGGCTGTTTAGGAGTATGCTACTATTATTCCAGGTGCTTCTGCCTTTTCCAAAATTTCTTCAGTCATTGATTTTTATTGTAATTGCGCAATGATAGTATGCATGGAGTAATTTCAACCCTTTTACATTTGCTTAATGTAAACTGGTATGTGATCTACTTTGGAAAAAGTACCATGTGCTGCAGGATTAATGTATCCTCTGTTGTAAAGCAGTGGAACACTCTGCATATATCTATGAAATCCATAGATTCAAGAGTGATATTTATCTACTGTCTTTCTATTTAAGTTTATTTATCTCTTTGGCAAAGTGGGGTGTTAAAATCCTCTACTATGATTGTTTTGCTGTTTGGTTGGTCTTTTAATTTTAGCAGATTTTGTTTTATGAAGAGAGATGCTCTAGTATTTGTTACATAAAGTTTCTCAGTGTTATCTCTGCCTGCTGGATTCTTCCTTTCACTAGTTTGTACTGACCCTCTTTTTCTCTTCTCATCAGCTTTGGCTTAAAGTTTAGCCTGTCTGATACTAGATCTGCTCCTACTGCTTGTTTTGGAGGTCTTGCTACATGAAACATTGGTGTGTATGGTTTAATTTTTAAGCTGTGAATATCTTTTTAGATTAGTGTCTTCAATGCAAGAAACCGTTGGATTCTGATTTTTTGATCCAGCCTCCCAATCTGTGTCTTTTAATTGCATAGTTGAGTCCATTAACCCTGAGAGATATGCTGGTTATTTAGTATCTTTGATCTCTTTCTTTATCTATTGGTGAACCCATTTTTAAAAAAAATTTGCTAATGTATTATGTTGACATTTATCTATTGATCTCAGTAGTTTCTCCTGTGTATTTTGCTGCGCTTGTTTCATTATTTCTGTCAAAAATATCCTTAAGTATTTTCTCAAAAGTGTGTTCAGCACTCATGTATCTTTTGAGCTGGTCTTTTTTAAGGAAATACCTTACTTCTTCATCTGCTTGGAAGGATACCAATTTAATTTAATTTACTGGATAAATTAATTTGGGCTGGAAGTTATTTTGTCCTAGAGTTTGAAATACTTCACTCCAAGCTCTTCTGGTCTTCAGGATTTGTGTTGAGAAGTCTGCTGTGATTCTTATTGGTTTACCTTTATATGTGATATTTTTGTTTTTCTCTTACTGCTTTTAAATTTTCTTTAGTGCTAGATATTGTTAATATAATAAGGATATGCCTTGGTGAGCTTCCTTTTTTGTTATAATTGTTTCATTTATATGTGTTGCTTACTTTTATTTTAAACTCTTTCCTTATTTTTAGGAAATTTTCTTCCATAATTTCTTTAAACATGTTAGAAAATCCATGTGTGGAAACTTCTAGCTTTTCTCTAGAAATTGCAGAATATGGAAGAAAGGAGGTTTACCTTGTGATTGAGGAAAGCTCTGTGGGTATCTGCACTTGCTGGTAGGGAGGACAATAAGCTAGGTTAGATATGAAAGAACGAAGAAGAGGAGGATCAGTGGGTCAAAGGTTAATACTAAAGGAGAGAGGAGTGACTTCAAGGTAGCTAAGTATGTGAAATTTAGAAGCTTAGGAGGAAAAGTTTATGTATTGGGACAAAGAATAAAGAAATATGATAACAATATTGTTTCGGGAGTTTAAGATGAAGAAATTAGATAGGGAGTTGTGACAAGGGAGAGAACCTAGACACTTATTAAATCAGAGCCAATGAAAGACAAATATACAAAAGTAAAAACCTAATAAAGGCAAGAAACCATAAAAGAATATAACATAACCCTACATTACTAAATGAAAAACATACACAAAGTTAACCCTATCAGTGTCTGATTGGAACACAGATAGATATTCCAATGAGACATTGCACGTGTGATTTCCATTAGTCTCTTTGCCAGAGTGTGAGTGCTCATAGCCCCGCCACACTTCTCAGTCATTTGCTGCGATACTGAAGCTCACTGAGTTTCAAGACTTCTTTCTGCCAGGTTGCAGGCATTTATGCAGAGTCTGATCCAGTCGAAGTTCTTGAGTTAGCCATTCTTGCTGTCCCTCTCCCTGGACAAGATTCACTGGCACAGAACTGACCACAGAGTCAGGAGGATTCCTATGCTGACCAATGAGTCCTACGAGTAACAGGCTAGTCCATGCAGTGGTGCCAAATGCTCCCTGGGGAAAGACCCTCTGGAAGCAGCGTCCAGCATGTTCCTTGCTGGCTCCAGCTGCCACTGATTCTCTTGGTCCCAATGTGCTTCTTTTTGCTACTTTCTGAAGCAGTTCTAGATCTCCGTCTGTGTGTGGCTTTAGAAGATGTGACTTAAAAAATGTGGTGCATATAGCTGCAGGCGCCATCCAATGAAGATGCAGGCTTGTAAAAACAATATGGTATGTCCTCATTCACATTTACTGGCACAGTGAGACGTTTGGCTCTTTCCTGAAGTCACAGTGATCGCAAAAGGTAGAAGTTCTGAATCATTCTGGGAATCCAGGTAACTACGATAGCACAACTGGAAGCTCACTATTAAGGATTTCCAGAAGTACTTTGGAAAATGAAAAGAATAATAAGTGTATTCAAAGTGAGGTGGAGAATTTTGAGAGGAATCATCAGTAATGTCTTTTACTGTAATAATTTTGCTTTAATTGAAGCACTGATAGTGGTTTTCAATCATATCTTAATACCGTAAAACAGAAGGGGGCTGATGAAATAAGTCTTAATTATTTCTTTAGAATTAATAATAAAAAAACTTTCCCTTTAACATACCTCTCTCAGAGAGGTGGTTGCGTCTTTAATTTCATTCAAACAGCAGATCACATTCAGACCTTGTTACCATCTTTTACCCTTTCATATTTTTAGTTCTTTATTCACAAAAGCTTTTCCTTTATCTGGCTCAAGTTCTATTATGAAAAACAAACAGTTCTTGAATTTAATTATTACAAAATTAGATACCTATACCAACATTTAATGTTTACAGATTCTAAATATTAATAATACGTTCCATGAACAAGGTATTTAGACCTTTAAAATTAACCTTTTGTTTGATACTCTGTCAGCTGGTTGATAGTGGAAGCTACCAAAATAGAATGGTGATGAATTTACTAGTAAGCAATATGATCTTAAATCCAGAATATAGTAGTTGAATTTCAAGGTAGCAGTTTAGACTGTTAAGGCAGAAATAGGAAAATTGTATTTCTAAGAGCAGGAACCCAGATTCAGCCATCATTTTCATCGGGAAAGAAATAAAATTATGTCTCAGTACAGAAGCCCTTAATATGTGGAGGGGATTTCCTATAAGCAGAAAAGTCATGTAAGATTGATTACATTTTCCCCAGACAAATCAGTGCATTTCAAGTCTGTCATCTGTATTTATGGGTGCAAAGCATTCTAGAGTGTACATTCATGTGACTTCATGACAAAATTGTCTAGTACATCGCAAGAAAAATTAGTGTGAAATTGTCTGTTTAAGCATTGCCTATTGCCTTAGCCTAACTATCATCATTCTGTGATCATTTCAGTTGACTAGTTAAAATTTTCAGAAAGAAAATATCAAATAAGTATACAAAGAAGAAAATAAGTAAAGGAACATAGGACGGGGAATAGATTTTATCATTACCATAAAATTCTTTCTTAATATTACATTTCATTCAATAAACCAGATGAATTGTAGTTGTACTACACTTTTCAAGAAAGTTCTCTTCCTCAGGCACCCCAGTTATAATCGAGGTAACTGGATTTGGAAATGCGATCCAATATATATATCCAGTACAGCATTTTAACTTAGTAGATGCCTCTGATACCAAGAAAATTATTTAATAGCTCTTCCTCCTGAAATACAAAACTTGTCTACTCTGGAATACTACACATACTTAGAATATATTTCAAAGAAGAAAAAGGTGGAACCGAGGTGAAAATAAGACAGACAACTTCTAGGCCTTCCTTTAGATCAAAATTGGGATCTGACAGATAATTGCTGTGTGATGTCTTCATATTTTAGCAAGTACAATCTTTTGTTTCAAGCCAGAAATTTTAGTTTCTATTGCTTGCAACAGTTTTAATTAATAATGTTCTTACACATACTAAATAAATTAATAAACAATTAAAAGTGCTATCATCAAAATTATAATTGGAGTCAACCTGAGAAATGAGCTCCAACAGTGAGAAGATCCAAAGAGAGAAATAAACACAAAAGTTACATTATGTAAGTAAATAAAGGGCCGAATCAAATCAGGGATGCACATTTCATTTGATTACCATTGATGCATAAGTATTTATAAATGAAACATTTGGAATTATTTTACTTTAAATATTGTTATCTATTTCTATTCCTTACCTCTTACAGAGGTTCTGGTACTTGTCCATTTGATGTTAAAGAGGAGAAAACTAGTGATAATATGAGAAACAATCTCCTTGACACAATGGATATCAAATAACAAAGAATTTCGGCATTTCACAGAGCAAGGTGAGCTCTGTCCTTGGGTTTCTTTTGGGGGCATTTTCTGGATGATGGTGCTTATAGTTGAACCCAGTCTGAGAAGATGGCTTTTCATAAATTCAGAACACAAAGCAGAAGTTAAAGGAAGTCATGCTATCTGAGATCTACAGCTAGGGCAATTAAATAAAGTGATCTAATTTGAAAAATATCCCCAGCAATTGCTTTGGTTGCAGTTGAGTTTTTGCTCAGTGCTTAATTATGTAAAGGTACAGCAAAGTATTACAAGGCTGGTAGAGAAGAAAGGCTGAAGAGATACAAGCTGTCTTGTTTCAGTGTTCACATAGGACTGACAGAGATGCAGTTGCAAACAGCTAGAATTGAGAAACCGTTCAAATACCTTAGCTACTCTACAGGAATGACCAAGGATGAAATCTTACCACATGCATTAGTGCTAGAGTAAGGTTACTCTAGATCTGCTTTTAAAAGTTTAAGAGTAGACATTTAGAAAGGATTCATATAGTCTCCAATTACCTTACTTCTGCTAAAGAAAATGTCATTGCTCTTTATAAGTGATCAAGTCCTAAGACTAAAAAGTGAGCAGTTATTAATGCTCATCATCTAACAAAATACTTCTGGACATCTTCTAACTAGGAGAAAAATTAGGAGAAAGAGAAATAATCACAATACTGGTGTAACATGGAAGAAATAAAAGCAGCTATTAAAATGTTTGATGATTTAAAGAAGCTATGAACATAGCATAAAAGAAAAACTACTACTCAAAAATTTGTGAAAGTTAAAAAAAAAGAATTAGAATTTCAAAAGAAGTTTTGGTAAGCAAAAACTCAGGAACAATAACATCACTAAATGTTTGTGAGGCTATAGAGCAATCAGAACTTTTGTATACTTTGGCCAGGAACAAGATGTATTCTGGTTACATCAAAAATAATTTAGGACATTTCTGATGCATTCAAGTATACAATATCCCATTATAGAATCTTCTGTTTCCATTTACATTAAGTAAAGAACAAGCAAAACTAGACTTTGATGGAAAGAAATTTAGGGTATCAGTTGTTTCTCTGATGACACAAGGGTCAAAGTGAGGATGATTGCAAACAGCTACAGGAAAACTTCTTTGGCAAAATAATATTTATGTTTTATATTTTGGGTTACCTGTGAATGCATCATAAATGGCCAAGCAGGTGCCTGCCTCAGGCTTCATGCTTCATCCAGGCAGACATTTTTAGATACTATTTCAAAATTAGTTAAATCTCCATCTGGGGTTTGGGCCAGAAGGGTGCAGGAATAGCATCTGGACAGGGCGACTCGGACCCCAGTGTGGTCTGTGTGGGCTCAAGTCCCCGTTTTTGAGGTGTTTCACAGTTCTATGCATACATAAGGCACTGAGTAGCTTCTGTGGATTTACATCCTAGTGAGTAGCTTCTCCTACTGGCTAGAAAAGGATTTGTTATCTAGGATTTCATGTTGTTTAGCAGCAAATGTTTGTGACATGCAGATTTATGGTGATTCCTTTTGTTTTAGCATGGTAGTGTATTCCAAAATAATTGTGTATTGGTGTTTCATATGACTGGGCTGGCTCTCTGGGTTATACAGGTTTTTGTTATACTTGTTAAAGTCAGTGAATGCATACTTTAATCTTTGTTTTTTTGTTTGTTTGTTTGTTTGTTTTTGGTACTGGGAATTGATCTTGGGACCTTGCACTTGCAAGGCAGGCAGTGGAACCATTGAACTAAATCCCTGGGCCCATACTTTATTTTCATATTTTTGGTAATGTTGGCTTTAAATCAAGAAAGAAAATTACCACTATATATTCCAGTCTCATTAATGCTAAGCCTTCAATGTATTTGGAGCAAATGTTACCAATATTTACAAATTATTGGAGATATATCAAAATTAAGATGAGTAATTGGATGAATATAAGAATATATAGATGGTTTTTATATAATTATATAAAAAGAATATGAAACTATCAATAATTGAAACCAAGTTGGAATATAAGATTATTCAATCTAAGATTAATTTAACTGGGATCTATTTTAAATAGCTTCTCAAAAAAACATAGGAAATGTCAGATACCATAATCATACATAAGGATTAAATGAAAATGTGAATGTAATAACGAGGGAAAATTAAACAGGAATAAACTAAGATCAAGGTATTAGTTTCTCTGAAAGGCAGAGTTACAAAATGGTATCCAAGATTCTTGTGCCTCCTGGAAAATTTTAATATTTCCCATTTAGATACTGTGAGATCTGCAGGTATAAGAGAGACAATGTCTCTAACTAGCTTGCAGATCAGTGAAATTTCAGTTAATCAAAAAGAAGACTATCTTGAACGAATCCACACTAATCAGAGGTACTTTAAAATAAAATGAAGACAGAGAAAGAGAGGATCCCTTTCTGGCCTAGAAGAAGGCTAAAAATCTATATTGTGACCTGCATGTGGGGCCGTATTGTAAGGAGCAGTGTGCATGGTAGCTTCTAGGTCTTCAGAATTGTCTTGGGCTGAAAGTACTTAAACCACAGACAGCAGTATCACAGCGACAACAAAATTAATTCTGTCAATGATCAATGAACTTAGAAAAGTGTCCAGAGTCTCAAATATGAAAGCTTACATTTTTATTTCAGTCTTATGCATACTTGAGGAGAAGACCAGCTAACACAATCCCAGATATGTGACTCACTGAAACTGTAACCATATTGTTTGGAGCCACAAATTTTGAGATAATATGTTGTGCAGAAATAGGAAACTGAGAGATACCTAGTGGCATTCAAATATTTCTCCTCTGGGGTCATCTTGGTAGATCTAGGTAGATTTTTAAATAACTCCCCATGCTAAGGATGTCACTCCATGTCAAATGGACACAGAGCTCCTTGCACAGTTGGTTAATTTCCTTAGGAGTATAGGGAAATACTATGTGAGCTCATGATACTTTTTTCAGAAAATAAAAACATGCTTAAAGAAGACTGGAACAGGTCTCAGCACACAGAAGTAAAGTAACTACTCATCAAACTGTGAGAACTTCCATCTCAAAGGAAAATGTTTAAAGTTACATCACTACTAGGTGAATAAATCAAATAATGTTTGGTCCATATCAACATATATAAGTAAATGAATAAGGTGGAAGAGGGATGAGACATAATACGCATGCATATTTTCAAATACCTTTCTCCTAACATGCATGTACTTTGTACACATAGTAAAAAATTAGCACTGGAATGAGGCCTCCTGAAAAGTATCATATCAATTAAATGGTCAAAGTGAATGCCATCTACCCCGGAATAAATTGAAGTCCCATGCCACATGATAAAATGCTCCGGTAACACAGTATCATCTTGCAGATACCCCATATGCGAATTCATAAATCATCTACATCTAATAATGAAACACTTAAAACAAAAAAGTACTTATCCAATGAAACATTGTCCTATGATCTTCAAAACTAAGATCACGAGGGTTAAATCAAGACTAAATAAGACCCCCAAATGGAACTAGACAAAGGAGCCATGAGAAGTAAGTGTATGATGATTCCACACCAGAGTATTTTACTATAAAAGACATTCTGGGATCACTGAAAACAAAAATAGAATGGGATTAACGTACTGTTATGGCTTTTGTCTAGACGTCCCTCCAGAGCCTCATGTGGATGAGGAGGGACTTTCTTTTTCAGGGCTGGCTGAATCTGGAATGTGTGATGCTGGGATTAAGGGTGTGTGATTACTACATCACTACATGTGAGTGATTGCTAATCCCAGTAGTCTGAATAAAATACAAAGAGTAGAAAGATGAAGTTAAACTCCCCTGTTGCCTTTGCTACCTTGTGGGTGCCGTTCTCTTCTCTGTGTGACTGTGTGCCATCCCTGTCTCAGAGCCAGATGATTACGGGTTGAAATCTCTGTAAACTGTAAGCCAAATAAACCCCTCCCCTTCTAACTTGGGATGTTGGGTGTTTTGTCTCAGTAACGAGAGAAAAATAACCAACACGCAATGTGTGGGTGTGAGTGTGTGTCTCTGTGTGTGTGTGTGTTTGGGTGGTATTGATTGTCAAGGTCCTTATTTTGATAGTTCTATTTTGGTTATGTACAAGGGTGCTTTGTTTTTTGTTACTGAACGTTAACAAGCTCAAGGATGGTAATGCATGAGGACAGCAAATTGCTCTCAATTCACTATGAAAATGAACTAATTCTACTTGTGCTTTGCTCTAAATTAAAATATGTTTAAACACATAACATGGCTTATTTTAATTTTAAATGTAATAAAAATGCCAGCTACAGATTAGGAAAATATATTTATACTATATTTTACATATATATATATGTATATTTATATTATATATATGTGTGTGTGCATGTGTGTGCGCATGTATGTAAGATGGCACACTCAGAGTATATGAAGAACTCAATACAAAAATAAGACAATTATCCAATTTTTTAATATTTTCAAAAAGAAAGACACTTTAAAGATTGAATACATTAAAAGTCAAACATATAAAATGCTGGTTGATATTATTAGTTATCAATAAAATGCAAATTTAATGAGCTACCAATAGACACTGATTACACACCGACTAATGACTAACGTTTTTAAATGTTTGACATTTCTAAATATTGTACTGGATATGAGTCAACAATACTCTTATGTATTGATGATTTTTTCTTAGGAACATAGTTTTACAGTCTCTGATAAAGCTAAACATATATTTTTACATGATCCGCTGATTCCATTCCTAGGTATATTTTTGCCCAAGGAAAATGAAATCCTATTTCTATAATGGAACCATACATGAATGCTTATAGTACCTTTATTCATATTTATTAAAAACTAGAGAATTTACAAATGTCCCTTAATCACATCGTGCTGTCTTTATATGACAAGTAAGTCATCAATTAAAATAAGCTAATTTCTTGTTCAAAAAATACTTTGTTGAAGTTCATTCTGCTTTAAGAACCTAGATATAGGAGTACCATATGGTCTGCTTGCATTTATATAAAATGCTAAAACAGGAAAACAAATAAATAATGGAAGAAAGAAGATCAGTGCTTTTGTGTAGCTGCTAGGGTGTAGGTTAAATACGTTGGTGAGATAAAAATCCTTTAGACTCAAGAACATATTCTATTGGTTTATAGCTGTGGGAATGAAAATATATACACTTGTCAAAAGTCATCAAATTGCTGAAGGGATCCTGGCATATTTTATTGTACATAATTGCTACATCCATGAAGGAGATACAAACATTTTTAAATATTGCTAAAATCAAATGTAAATAAGAAACTGTATAATTTTTCTTAGGTTATATAAAGTCTGCCATCAAAGTCATATATTAAATGCTATAATTATTGTTTGGTTTTCGAATGTCTTGACAAGGAACTCAAAATATGTCTAGGGTGATACATTGCAGCTGTGAAGTCCCTGCTGAATACACCATTCATAGCCTCATTCTGAGGTTTAATCTTCCTCATCAGCTGTGATTCTCTTTCCATCATTTGATATTAGTGCAAAGCTGCAGAGAAAACGTTTGCAGAAAGCAGGTAGATTTCTCAGTTAATGCAGCAGTGCAGCTCATACTTATGGATAATGTGATAAAGAAGATTTTTTTTTTTAGTACTTTTCTGCTTTCTCATAATTTGGTCAGAGCTTCTGCTAGTACTGAAAAACCTTTGGCAACAAATTTACAGTAGGAGTATTTACATTTCCGCATATCTAGCCTAAGAGCATTTAGATGAAATTAATTTGCCGCAGTGTGCATGCTGGAGCATTTATCCCCCTTGAATGAAAGTGAAAAATGTATCAAGGTCTATTGAAAATTTGCCGGGTAGGGTTAGAAAAGCCAACAGAGAAAAGATAATGGATCATATTAGAAACTATAATTGGATAACAAAGGATTTTCTGGGGAGAGAAAAAGAGAGATGTTTATTAGAGTTTTTATTATTTTATTTGACATTTAAGTCACATAGAATGTAAATGTAGATATTGTGAATTTTTTTGCTTGCAGTGGTTTTATTATTGTATTTAAATATAACAAAATTGTAATCTGTTCAAAACACATTATGATCCTCTGTGGTATCTTTGAAAATAACTTTTATTGATCAACAACTCTTTTTCATATGGCAATGAATACTTCTACTATTTTTTCTCCTTTCCTGACCCTCAAAACACTTCTCTTATTTCCTACCTTTTTTTTTTTTTTTTTTTTTTTTTTTTTTTTTTTTTTTTAACTCTAAAGGATGATTCCCTCTTGGTAGCTCAAAGCGAGATGGAGACTGTTTTCAGTCAGTGGTTAACTTTGGATCAGCGTGGTTGAGCAGTAGTGACTGGAATTGTAAGGAGTTATCTTCTTTTGACCTTTTGTAGTTTGCCCAGAAGTGGTGTTTTATCAAAGTATAATCATTACCTTCTCTGTTCTCACAGACATTCTCTCATCTTTGACACTATTGCTCTATGCCTAAAAAGATAACGAAAAAGTAGCACAAAGACTTATTTTTAAAATTAACCCAAGATGGAGTGAATAAATAGACCAAAGTTTTAAAAATATAATCTGTCAATGTCCTGCAATTACTTGGAAGACTCAAAACCTATTATGTTAATTCAAACAATCTGGCTCCAAAATCTAAGCTGGTGACAAGCTACTAAGGCTTCCACTTCCTAGACAGAGTGCTGGCACTCTGTCACTTGGGTGTACTCTCTAACCTAGGAAAGCAATAGATCCATTAAATTTAGGCAATAAAGGGAGGGATGGAAAAGGAAAAATAATCAGGTTGAATAACAAATCTGAGTTATCGAATACATATAGCTAAAACAATGTATTTAATTGATTTGGAAGAAGAATTTCTTTGAATACCACAGTATCTTGAAAAACAATATATGTAATTCCAATTGAGTCATAGGCAGAAAATTTTATTTGCTCATATATGCACATGACAGATCCTAATTTTAACTAGTTATGTATTTGCATAGTAAGAATGTACCTGCAACATATATGACATAAAATAACATTTTATTTACACAATATGACATGCAATACTGTCACGGGCTAGGCTTCAAGAAGTCCCATCAGAGACTTTTTAGCTTCCCCCAGGTAGGGATTTGGATTTGTAAAGGAATGGAATGATCATCATGGTTTAAAAACACAACAAAAAAAACAGGTGAGCTTCTTGTCCCTCAATTTTTTCCACACATTTTCTATTTACAGAGTAACTTCTTTCTCAAAGATTGACAATTTCAGCTATTCAAATATTTTAATCACTTCATTTATTAAAATAATAATTATCTGATTTGCATGCTATATAGTGATCTCAGCCACCTGTTTAAATTTTTAAAGCAATTTTATTAATGTTGGCCAGTTGCGTAATCAGAACACTGCCTATATGCAGTTTGAAAGGAAACACACTGCAACTGAGAAATCTCCCAAAGGGCTTCAAAGGGTCCTACTGATACAGAAACAAAAGTGAATATCAGTGTTTCCTTAGGTTCTTCAAATTACTTAAAGCCAAGATATTTTGTAGTTCTGTGTATATAACAAGACTTAAAAGTGATTTGTAGAAATGAGCTAATTCTTGTCTGTTGAGAAAATAGGCACTGGGTAATCTTTAAGAAGAAGGACATCAAATATTAGAAAAGCTAGCAAATACGAAAACAATGATCAATATTTGTAAGAGATTATTAGAAAAACAGGGGTATAAAGAAGGGGGGGTAAAGCCCCCCAAAAGTACTCATTTTCTGGAAGAAAATAAAGACAGCCTTACCTAGAATAGATTTGAAAAAGACTTTTGATCTTTACGAAAAAAGAATTATTAGTCACAATTTTATCAGTCAATGGTCCTTAGAAGCTCTCACCTCTTACTCTATGGCTCTTAGCTAATGATAATGATATAAAATTAATTAAAATTATTCTGACCTTAGGGCTTCCGGAACAATCAATTTGCTTCATTTGTTCTTGAAAATTCAAACCTTCAAAGTGTTAGTGAAAAGTACATTAAATTTGAATTGAATACATAAAAGGATTACTTGGTATTTAAATTCAGGCAATATAATGATTTATTTCCTATGACCAGTGAAGAAAATGTATACTGCAATGTGTGAAGTCTCAAGCCTCTTGAATAGAAGTGATATGCTCATATTTCAGAAAACCTAATCTTTGGTGCCTTCCTAGAAGCAAATTCACAATCAACAACAAGGAATACTTTTCAGGGGGCAAAATTTCTACATTCCTCTGGAAACCAATTCAGAATTTGACTGTCATAATATTTATGGCATGTTTTTTACAAATTTACATACATGAAAATTTGAGAGGTAATATATTTCATTTACTCTTAAAATTAGAGTGCCTAAAGGCAATGTCTATGTTCTGTAGACTGAGGTGGAACATTGACTTTCAAATGTTAATTGATACACTGTCTAATGTAATATCCTGCAAACTTTTCATTATTTGTAATGCATCAAATTCCAATAAATATTTCTTGTATTAGTTAAAGTGTTTTAAGATGTTTTAAGACATAACAAAAACAGAGTTGGGTTCAGGGATTTGACTCAGTGGTTCTGCCACCAAAAAAAAAAAAAAAAAGAACCAGAAGTGTCCTCCATGCAAAGGAAGCAAAAGTGATTTATTGCACTTAAAAAAAAAAAGTGAAATGTTGTATGTTTTCAATAATTTGGAAGTGATTTTATTTCCTTATAGACTCATATTATGTTGTCCATTTTACTGTCAAAAACAAATAACAAGCACCAAAATAGTTCAATGACTATGAGCAGTTTTGATTAGTTGAGTAGAGTTTCTGGGAGTTGCATTATTCTCTTTACATAATATTCAGGCATTGGAGCAATGGTAGGCAATGATTTCTTGATGTGCCTGTAGATCTGCTGAAAAGGACCAATATCTTCTGTATTAGTAACTTTCTCATTGCTGAGATGCAATGCCTAATACTTTCGATTTAAAGAAGTTTGTTTTTGCTCCCAGTTTCAGGGACTTTGATCTTGGTTGGCTGCTCCAAGGAGAAACATCGAGGCAGAGGGACAAATGGAACAAGCTTTGCTAATTCATAGGGTCTAGGGAACCGAGCAGGGGAACAATGCCAAAGAAGAAGGGGGAAGCCATCAAATGTACCTTAAGTCATTCCACTATGACACACCCAAAGTGTGCTTTTCTGATACACCCAGCAGCCATCAGGCAAATCGAAGTGATGAGATTGAGCTGTACTATCACTTTCCTGTTACGGGGATGAAATACCCGACATCTACAAGCTAAAGGAAGAGAAGTTTGTCTTGGCTCTTGGTTTTGGAGGATTCTGTTCATGGTTGGTTTGTTCCAAGGCAGAAACAGCATGGTGGAGGGAAACTGTTCAACCCATGGCATTCAGGAAGCAGAGAGAGGATGAGTTTGGGAGAGAATGCACCCTTCCAGGGAGTTACCTCTTCTAATCGGACTTTCTGCCAAACAGTACATCCGGTGCGAAGTCATCAGTGGATGAGCATAGCACCAGAGATTCAGTCACCTTCTCCAAGGTCCACCTCCAAAAGCGTCAGGCTTTGTGGAGTACTTTACATGTAAATTCTAACCACTATAAATTAAATGTTTACAATGAGTAAATTGTTTTACACTTCTATGGCATAGAACGTACAAAAACATTCTTATCTTTATTATTTTTGTTTTATATAAATTTAAGTTAATGATTCTTATGCTAATTTATTATTATAGCCATTTCAATATTTGTAAAAATATGTAATTCATAGCATTTTTAGAGCGTTTAGAATAGTTTAAATTCAGCTAAATAAAAAAAGCATATTATTTAAATTTTCAAGTGAAACAACAGATCTCAAAATAAGCATTTTAATTTCTAGTTGTTTCTAAAGATTATCTGTAAGAAAAAACAAAAACAAAACAAGGAAGACTTCTTTCCAGAGTTTGTAATCAAATATAACCACTATAATTTTACTCTTTTAAAATAGTTTCTATTATTAAATTAATATAGATATAGCCAGAGTGGTGGCACACACCTGTAATCCCAGAACTCGGGAGGCTGAGGCAGGAGGTTCACTGTGAGTTCGTGACCAGTTTGGGCTACATAATAAATTCCAGATCACTCTCAAGTACAGTGAGACCCTGTCTCAAAAAACAAAAAAAGGGGCCTGGGGATTTAACTCAGTGATTCCAGAGCCTGACTTGCAAGTGCAAAGGTCTGAGTTCAATCCCCAGTACTCCCCCCAAAAAAATCAATGTAGATGTTAGAAAGTAAAGGTTTCCTTTTGCAGAAAGATATATTCAAAAAAGAAAATTTTAGAGAAATGACTCATTGAGTGTGATAGTGAAACAGGGTAATTATATGATTTATTAAAATTATTTTCTATTTCTAAAATTAATATAGAATGTGTGCACCAACAATATATCATGAAACAGGTTAATAATTGTGTTTGAATCCTAAATTATTATTTTTTTTTATTGAGTTTATTGGTACATTTAGGGATACAGTACAGTTACATTCATTGTTGGGATCATGTACCTTTACATGGCAAGTCTTGATTCTCATTTTTTTCCCCTTACCTCTGCCCTCCCTTCACCCCCTCCTCCCCTCCCCATCTACAAACACTTTATTTTCATCTTTTCATTCTCTCACATTTTTTTCTTTTCCCTTTTTGTTCTTCCCCTACGTATCACACCTTCCCTACACCTTTAGCTCCTTTCCTCCCATTTCTAAATGTCAGTAATCTTATTAGAATCTTATGCATTGTTGCAGAATATTCACACCAGGGAAACTATTCGGTATTTACACATGTGGGACTTATTTATTTCACTTAGGAGTATATCTTCAATATGTATCCATTTTCCTATGAATGAATCTATTCTCTCGCTCTTTATGGCTGAGTAATATTCCATTTTATAGAAAAACCACAACTTCTTTATCCAGTTTCCAACGGATGGGCAAATAGGTTGTTTCCAAGATTTAGCTATTACAAACTGTGCCGCTATAAACATGGGTGCACATACTTCTCTGTGATATGATTCTTTTAGTTCTCTTGGAAAGATACCCAACAGAGGGATGGCTGGGTCAAATGGAACCTCCAGTCCAAGCTCTTTGAGGTATCTCCATATTGATTTCCATAGTGGTTGCACTAGTCTGCACTCCCACCAACAATGGAGGAGGGTTCCTTTCTCCCCACAACCCCGCCAACATTTGTTATTGTGTGATTTCTTGATAGCAGCCATTCTTTGTGGGGTGAGGTGGAATCTCAGTGTTGTTTTCATCTGCATCTCTCGAATGACCAGTGATGTGGAACATTTTTTCATATATTTTCTTGCTGCTTTCACTTCTTTGTATGAGAAATGTCTGTTCATTTCGGATGCCCATTTTTGGATCGGGTCTTTATATTTGGGGGGACTGATTGTTTTGAGTTCTTTATATATCCTTGATAATAGTCCTTTGTCTGAGGTACAGCTGGTAAAAATTTTTTCCCACATTGTAGATTGTCTCTTAGTTCTGCTAATGGTTTCTTTTGAAGTACAGAAGCTTTTTAGTAAGATGAGATCCCAGTTGTTGATTCTTTCTGCTAGTTCCCGTGCTACTGAGGATTTGTTCATAAAGTCTTTTCCTATACCAATGTCTTCCAGAGTTCTGCCTAACTTACTTTCCAGCAAGTTTAATGTTTCTGTTTTAATATTTAGATCTTTAATCCATTTGGATTTTAATTTAGTGCATGGCGAAAGATAAGGGTCTAATTTTAATCTGTGACAGGTTGATATCCAGTTTTTCCAACACCATTTATTAAAGAGGCTATCTTTCCTCCACTGAGGATGGTGAGCTCCTTTGTCGAAGATGAGGTAGCTGAGTACATCTGCATTTGTTTTTGTGTCTTCCAGTCTGTTCCATTGATCCTCAGGCCTATTTCTTTGCCAGTACCATGCTGTGAATCCTAAATTATTGAAAAGCACTGAAATATGCAATTTTGATTTACTGTCCATGTCTTTGTTCAACGTTCTGTTCAGTTCCATATAATGTATCTTCTTGTTTAAAATAAGCTGAAAAGTGTTCATAACAGTTTGGAATTCTATCTGTGCATTAACTTTGAAAAACTAGTGTTTGTACAAAACTAGCCTTATTTTGGAAGTGTGGAAGTCCAAGTAAAATTCCCAATAACCACACTGCCTTGAGCATTCAGAGTGGGCATATTACCTTGGGCACTCAGTGCAGAAGCTAAACATTGAGCCATGAGCTTTCCAGTCCTGTATTTGTTCAAAATTATCCTAAGAAAATATAACAGAGATCATGGGTGTAGACACCTTTTGTTCCTCCACACAGGGAATAGATTTTTCCAGTCAGAGTATCTACGGCATGGACTATTGAAATGAATAGACTCGTTCTTTCTCGCTGTCTAGGCAGTAGGCAGGAATGAATTAGGCTCCCTTTAATAAAACCTGATGCTGGAGTTTGTATCTTAAGTGTTCACCAAAGGTCCATTTGGTAAAATTGTGCTACCTAGCATGGCACTATTGGAAAGTGGTGGAAACTTTAAGAAGGATCTAGTGTGAAAGACTTTGAGGCATTGGTTTTATCTTCAAATGGGGATTGTGATCTGAACCCTTTCTTACCTATACTGCATAAGTAGTTTTCTTTAGTCCCTGAAAACACCTGAAATTGTTGGTGAACTGCATCCTGAACAACTGAGACTAACTGTTACTTTCTGAACTATAGATCAGTTTAAGTTTTATCCCCAGACTAGTGGACTGGAAGATAAAGAAAATGATGTATTCTAGAATTAGCTATTTTTAAATTTAGTTTTTACTGTTTTTTTAAAATATAACATCCAATATGTAATTTTGAAATTAAATCAAATTAATTGTAGCTTCTTATGTATAAAAGAAAGTTAAGAAAAGAAACAGTGAGTGAAAATCATCCCAAACATGACCCATATGCATGGTCTGTCATATAAAAGGATCTTTTCAACAACTACAAAATACATTTTATATATTTTTTATATGTATGAAACAATTTGGATAGTATAGATGAAATTATGAATCTCAGTGGAAAGATTGGAACTATATAAATGAATCAAATGAAAATAACTAAAAAAATATTGTGAAGCATTTTATACGTACTTGACTAATAAAATTACAAGAACCATTCAATGTAATTTATCAGAAATTACCCAAGCTAAAACACAAATAAAAGTTAGAGTAGAATAAATTCACAATCTGAGGAAATTACTAACTAATCTGATGCAGCTTTAATGAAGTATCAGAATGATAACAGAGAGAAAAAATGAGGTAGAAGAAAAAAATTGAAGAGATAATTCTCAAGATCATTAAAAATGTAATATAAACTCTTAAGAGACAGAAGGAGGATAGCATACCTAAACAGGACAAATGCACAGAAATGGACTAAAGTTAATGAGATACTGGGGAAATATATCACCTATTTCTAAACCCAATTGACAACAGCAAAATTAGAAAGCGAGTTCTGATAGGTTTTTAGACCTAAGAAGCTGAGAGAATTCCTATGTCAAGGAAGTACACTTAGTAGATTTCTCCAGGTAAAAGAATCAGCACATTAAAATGACTATTTATAAAATAGTGAATATGGGGAAGTATAAATATAAAATAGGTGATACATGTGTATGTATACGTGGAATGTGTGTATGCATTACACAGTATGTGTGCATACATATGAGAGTACATGAATGTACACAGATAGCACTATACACATACCTATATGTATAGTAATGCACAAAGAGCAAGGTATGCGTGCATAGGTATAGATGTATATACTGCTGAGTAATCAAAGAAAAATGATGGCATTATATTACAGTTTTTAAAGAAAGCAAAGCTAAAATATATGAAAATAAAAATAAATCATCAGGGTTGCTTACTGTGTAGGATTGTTATTTTTTTGTAGAGAATAAACTATCATTTGTGTGTAAATTTCAATAAATAACTGCCAGGAGCCACAATATTGATTATGTCCAAAGTATGCCGTAAGCAGTGCAGGCTGTAAAGAATTAAATCCCTCACTGACTGTCTACAAGAAGCAAGTCTGACTGAAGCTGCGTGACTCACAGAAGTATTTCACAAGTGTCATGGCAGCTCCCAGGTCAGCACGACCTCCTCACTAACAGACACACCAAGACCAGAGTAAAGGCCTATGAAGCTGTAGAGCTGATGTGAAATAACATGTGTACTGAGGTTGGGGTAATTTGCACCCCGATTCCATTCCCACAATGAGTACCTTCATAACTAGGACAATGATCTAATTACAACAGCAGACTTTATCTATCATGTTTTTAATTTGAAAGTGCTTTGAATCTTTAAAACCTTGCCTACATTAGTTTCCATATAAACTAAGAGAACTGCACAATATATACATAGTCTTATCCTTATATATAGCTCAACTTTATCCCAAATGATGAACAATAAAAATTAGTGGATAAGACTGGCCAGTGCCTTTTGCTAAAGCAGCATTGATCATCCCAGCTCCCCCTTTTTTTGGTTAATTCTGTCTTTTTTTTTTTTTAAGCCTTGTGTTGCATCTAGAACAAGAGAGTAGAGCATACTGCAGAGGTCTCTAGCTATTGGCGCCCAACATGGGGCTCCAGGGACTGCAATTGTCTCTGAAGCTGTCTGTCTCATCCCTTTCCTTGCTGATAACCAATTTTATCCATTATATACCTGGCCGGAGACATGGCAGGAGGCAAAGTCATGAATACCACCTGCCATTTTTTCAATAAAAGTCTACCTCACAAATATACTGGACTGTGTGCAATGTAGGGACACAGTCCTGTCGGTCCATCTGGGAGAATTAAGATTTCCAGAATTGTTTTTAGAACATGGCAAGAGTGATGGAATAATGTGTTAGGAGTGGGGTACTCTGATGTAATGTCAATATGTATTTACTCTAATTATTTTTAATTAAATATTTATCATACTTTTCAGTCATGCCATGTATAGAGAAATTACTAAAACTAACAAAGAATAGGTGCCAAAGATGAATTGCAAAAAATGCCACATCTACTTAGGATATAAGCCTCAGCAGATGTGGAAAACTTAAAAATAACCAAGAACAGTAAAACAATTAATGAATTCTGAAACAAAAATGTTATATCAATTAGTGCCAAAAATAAATTAGAAAAACAATTACCATCTACTTAGGCTATATGCCTCAGTAAATGTGGAAAGCAATGGTACATTTTCAATTTATAAGGCGTCTCTTTTATAAAAATGCCTTAGGCAATATATCACATTTAGTGGAAAACATTAAGTGTTAATAAATTAACATAACAATGAAATTATTAATTAACTACAGATGGAGTTTTACCATAAAGAGCAAAGAAATGTCCTCAGCGTCTCGAGAAACCTGGGAAAAACTGCTATTAGTGTTTATCAAGGTTGGGAAGTAGGGCCAAGGTCAGGATTGCTGGCTTCTGGCAGGGCAGGCATAACTTTAGCCTCAGGGGTCCAAAACACTCTAGTCGCTGCTGGAACTCTTTGCAAACCTTGTGATACCATTAGACTGGTGCTGCTTTTACAGGCATACAGAATGCAAGCGTTGTGGATCCCTAGAGGTTCCCATCGAGGTTTCAAAGGAAAGCCTGGTGTGATATTAACCGACTGTGTCACGTGACTGTGCATGAAATGCACAACTAAACTGGGTCAGCACAGTTCTGAGTGTGGCTGAGGGCATTTAGTGAAGGCAGAAGACCGGCTCTAGGGAGGCTTGTCGCCTCAATGGTATAAACGAAGAAGAAAGGCCTCTTCTGCTCCTTTGGAGGAGCTCCAGTCTTTACCTTCACCTTGTGCACTGTCTCTTGGCTTCTGGTGCACACGCTTCAGCCTCCAGCTGGATCCTTGAGCCTCCTGATGCAGACTCACAGGGGACACGACAGTGAGTTCCTGGCCTTCAAGTGAATCCTTTGTCTCTCCAGCACACAGACACACCTTGCTGCACTCTTCCACGCCTGACTGCAGGCCGCACTGTAAGCCAATCTTGTAACTTTTTCTGTATCTGTATTTCTTGCATGAAATTGATGTTTTCCTGTAATCACTTTGATATACCTGAGCAGCCAGGCAATGAGCTCCTGGAAGGCTAGGCCTCACTTAGGGTTGTGAGAGTGAAACTGAAGGGGCACCTGCCGAGGGCTACTACTGCAGCCGGCGAAGGGAGCCTTCCGAAGGAGAGACCATGTGACCTGCAGCAGGAAAGGCCATAGGGTCGGGGCTGCGGACGTCCACAGGAAACCGAAGCATCTGGTCCTGGAGGCTGAACACGGAGCTGCAGAGTTTAACGTTTTCCCTGCTGGGTTTTGGTGCTGCTCTCCTCTGATTTCTTTATATCCTCCCAGTCCTCCCTTTTAGAATGGAATGTTTACACTGTGCCCTTGTATGCCGGAAGTATTAACGTTTGAAAACACCTGTCCAGAAGTTCACAGCTGTAAGTTTACCATGTTACCGTAACTGCCAGAGGACGCAACTTGGATTCGGACTTCTCAGCAATTCAAGAACCACTAGAAGTTTGGCAATTCTCCAAGAAGGACTAAATGCCTAGGACGGACCAGGGACAGAATGTTTTGGTTTAAACCTAAAGTGTCTGTCACAAGACTCGTAGATTCAGGGTTGACGCTTGTGGAAAGTAAAAGGACCGTCGGTGCACTAAGTTTGTCAATGGACTTATCCATTGATGAGTTCACAGCTAATCCGATGCTATTTGGTGGATGGGGTCTGGCTGGAGATGGGTCACAGGACGTGACCTGGAAGGACGTTTTCTTGGGTCCAGCTCCTCCCTTCTCTCTGTTTCCTAGAGACCACAGGTAGAGATTTTCTTTTCTGTGCCATCCTGCCATCCTGTTTCTGCCTTTTTGCTAAGCAAAAAGGTTCTTCTGAAACTGTAAGGCAAATAAGCCTTTCCTCCTTTATGGTTCCTGTGTCAGAATTTTATCCCAGAAGCAAGAAAGTGAGTAATACAGGATCCTAGAACCTATTTGTGAGGAAAGAAAGAACAAGAAAAGAGAAAATGGAAGGAAAAAGTGCAAACAAAGCTTTTGTAAATAAGGAGGGGGAAGGCGTCAAAGGGAGGGAAAGGAAATGGGGAAAAAAGAAACTGAAAACTATATCATGCACAGGTACAAATTGCCTTTGACAATGTGATTATTACGTACATGGGATATGCCCCAATTAAAATTGTAGAAAGAACCTATTTGTGGCAAAGTATCCAAAATGCATATATTTCTGAGGCAATGTTTAACATATAAATACATAGGAAATTCTATATGCTAACAGCAAAAATAGTAAGAATAATATACTCAATGCTAATCAGAAACACTTGCAATATTCCAAATACATCTGGTTCCTCAAAACTCATCAGTAGAAACCTAACTCCTAGGACAGTAATGTCAAGTCATGATGTTGAAACTCTCAGGAATAGAATGAGGGCCTTTATGAGAGACCTGCGTAGGCTTGCCAATGTCTTACGGTCTTTCTCAGTGTGGAAGTATAGCAGATCCCAAAAGAGGAACACTCCAGACATTCAAATTGGGGGTGGGCTTAGCCTTGAATTTTCTAGCTTCTAGAGCTTTAAGCAATACAGTTTTCAAATTATATTATCTCAAAGAATATTAATATAAGAAACTTTGTGGGAGCCCGCTGGCATTTGACATTGGAAAAGTAACTTCTACCATTGAGGCATTGACACAATCTATGACTCTGTTTGGTTTTTCTGAAACAAGGGTCTCAGCTATACAGATGAGATAGATTGACCTGGATCTCACTGTGTAATCCAGACTGGTTTTATGGGATTGCAGGCGTGCACCGCCACGCCCAGCTCAAGGACTTTGTTAAATTTGACCTTGTGATGGGAGGAACTCAGATAGCCAAAGATCTGATCTCCTCCCTACTAGTTGCTTGGTGCTTCCTGTTGGCCTGCCTTTAAAAGGAGCTGTTTCTGTGAAATAAATCGGACCTCTTGTCTCCACACTATTGAGTGTGCTGTCCTTTCTCAATCCTCACTCCCCAACTCAGGTACGTTCGTGTTGTGATGGCTGGACCGCCACAAAGCTTTTATAAGAATGTCTGTAAGAGCATTGTCAGGATAAGACGGTGTCTGAACTGATATTTCGCCAGAAAAATATAGGTGAACAGCCTTCTGAACATTGTTCATTGATGTTAGTCTTCCAGAATTACAAATAGTAAATAATTGATTATAAATGATGTATTCATTATCAGGGCAATGGATAAGGCAGTGTGGCATATTAATTTTTAAAAATGTGTCACTGGCTCATTAATATTGAACTTGAAGTCAACATTAAAGCTTGTGCCTGAGTGAGGCTCACATAACACCCATGAAAATCCCGTCAGAGGCTGCTTTCATGTAGAAGCACTAGGCTGTCCTTCAAGCCGGGCTTAGCAGCCATTTTAAACATAACATCACCAATGGATGCATAAAAACGTAAAAAATGTGCCACTTAATAGATCAGGAAAAGGACACTTTTTCAGACTGCAAAAGCTGAAAATATATTTATCCATCAGGATCATGTACACCAAGTTATTCAATATTTCTTTTACTACCATGCATCCCAAAGGGCAGATGAAAATATCCAGTAATGTAAAGTTGAGGGTCACAAACAGGAATAATGTATTTCTGCATCCTCCCAGCTGTGTAAAGGAGCGTGCTCCAGGGCTGGCTCAGTTCTGACACTTTTCATGCTGAAGGCCCACACTTCAGGGAGGGGAATGCTGCCTGTGTTTCTGAGCCTACCCAAATGGAGGTTATTTAAAACAGAGGGGCCAGGGATTAAGCTCAGTGGCATCACCGCCTGCCTCACAAGTACAAGGTCCCGAGTTTGATCCCTGGTACCGTAAGTAAATAAATAAATAAAAACAGAGGATTAGTCCTCTACCAAGGCTGCACTTGTAGAATTTGGGACAGAATTTTTTTTTTTTAACATGGCTCTTTAGGCATCACTGACTTCCAAACATATTTTCAATTTTTCGCCTTTTTAATGATGTACTCAATTTTTTCTTGGAAATCACCTGATTCTCTCCTTACCCATTTACTATGTCCTGGGTGGAAGTATGAGTTAAGAATTGTGGATAAATCTTCTTCAGACAATTAAGTACTCATAATAAATACTATAATCATTATCACAAACATCGATGGAGAGAGAATCCTCCCCTTGTCATCATCAGATAAAGTTAGATAATACTCCAGAGCTGTTAAATTAGTGGTTTGTGTTTTCATTGTAGTTTGATTTTCCTGATACTCATCAGAAAAAGATCTGATTATATCTCTTTTATTGGTAGCAGTCCTATTTCATCAGCACCTCTATCATTTTTAAGTAAAATACTTTTCTATGGATAGAAAGTGACCATTCTATGATAAAATGAATATTCCAAAAACAACTCAGGATTCTCAATTCCCTTTTCTTTTCCTCTTAAGGAAACCTCTCAATCATACCAGCATTTAGAATACAAGTATTTTTATTTTCTAAAATGATGTGCTAACTAATAGATGAACGGGTAAAGAATATATAGATATAGATATACATATGAACATTTTCAGCTCCACAAAATAATGGCATTCTATCATTTGTGGAAAATAGATACAACTCTGTGAAATACGCCAGAAAAAGAAGGGCAAGCATCTCATGCTCGCTCTCATATTTGAAAATTTAAAAATTTTTAAATTAAAATTTAACCTGAATGTAGGGCAGCGACCACTAGAGATTTGGAAGAGAGGCGGGGTGGGTAAGAGAGGCCAAACACGAACAGCGCATGCAACAGGCATGCTTTGAAATATCACACCGAACCCACTGATAGGAGCAATCAATCTGCGTGAATAAAATGAAGTTTAATTCAGTTTAAAAATCACATCTGAACCAGCGATACAACTTTGTCGTGTGGCATTTCATTTCCATTTTGAAACTCTTCAAGCTGTGTGAAATAAAGTCTGCTACGAGGCCACTTGTTCCTGTTTGTGTACACTCCCCACCCTCATGTAGCCCTGGCTCAGTACTCAATAAATTAATGAAGAGCTGGGAGTACAGGAACTAGAAACAGAATAATACGGTGCTCTGCTCCAGGAAAGCATTTAGTTCTTACGTTTCTTCCTTCTCTCCTCCTACGGATTAAGGCTTCTTTAGATAATAATGCTCAGTTTATAAGAAATAATAGGCTTAACTTTGATAACATGAAAGTAAATATACATTGTATATTGTTTATTATTTCATAGTTATTGCATCCGCCTGATAAGTATAGATTTTGTAGCTTTAGCTTCCTAAAATGCTAAAATCAAATACTTGAAATGATTAGCATGAAAGTAAAGCACTTAGGAAATCATTAATTTCCTTTTAGCTAAGCACTGAAGTTGATTTCCTTAATGGCAAATCACAAGAAGAGCTTTAAGCTTCAAAATATCCACTGAGACCAGTCCCATAGGAGATCTTAACTAGGGGAATAGTATTACAAATTCCACCCTGGAAACTGTGCGCTTGTGTGTGTGTGGTGCTAGAGATTGAACACAGGGCCTTTGCACTGATCTCCATTCCTACCACTTTATTTTACTTATTTTGTTTTGTTTTGGTTTGTTTATTTTATGTTGTCCACCCTGGGGCTTATAGTTGTGGTTCTCCTGCTTCGGTCTCCCCGAATGCTGGATTTCAGGCTTAACACACTGCACCCAGGCCAACGGGGCCAATGAAGGGATTGTCCTGAAGACAGTCAGAAAGGTCTTTTCTGGCAACTGTCTGAATAGTATCTATCACAGTCTCCTCAGGCAAGTGGGGGTTAATTGATCTCATCGGAAGTGGTCAGGAAGGGTTTCTCTCCCTGGAAGAGAACCTATTACATTTTGGGGAAGAATTACTAAACATCATTTAGATTTTTGCAGACTTCCGCATTTCAATTCTCAGGGTTCTTGCCTGCCATTGTGTTCATTGTAGCAGTAGTGATGTCAGAAGTCTCAACTTGTGAGGTGACTCAGCTAGCTGCAAAGTGAGAGTCCGACTTCCATTTTCAGTGGACTCAGCTAGAAACAACATGAGATAAATGTTGCCTTTTGGGAATCCATAAAATCCTCCCATTATTTAGGCGGGGATTAAGCTGGGAATTCAAACTCCTGAACATATGGTTTTCTTCCCCACGTTGTCTAGCAACACGAAGAGCAACCATGCAATTCCACACTCTCCGTCAGCTTGAGAACACGGTTTTGAAGTATCACATCCTCTTTCACTGAGAATCCTGAGTTTTAAAAGTGATGGATTAAAAGTCTCTGATATTTTTTCTGATATTTTATATTTCTGTTTTGAGAGCACTGTGGACCATCTATTTTCTCTTCACTATCATAGAGATAGTGTCATCTTTAGACACAACCACACGCAAAATCCCTAAAACCAATGTAGACACTCCATCCTACATTAACTTCTCACAGATTTCTTCTCAATATAAAACCTGTTTTATGCCAGGCATGGTGGCGCATGCCTGTAATCCCAGCACTTGGGAGGCTGAGGCAGGAGGATCACTGTGAGTTCGACACCAGCCTGGGCTACATAGTGAATTCCAGGTCATTCTCAACTACAGTGAGACCCTGTCTCAAAAAAACAAACAAAAAATATCTGTTTTAGCCTCTTTACAAATGGATGGATAGATTGCTCTCTCTCAGTGGATATATTTGTATTTATATTTATACTATATGCATGAAAATCTCTCTATATATACATACAGACAGAGGAACCTAATTTTACATACATATTTTATGGAGATTATACACATTTATATAGATTATTATACAGAAAAATACATATATAAAGATTCATTACTACATTTATTACATATATAAAGATATTTTTACAAGGCATGACTCTCATGATTATAAGGCTAAGAAGTCCCCATGTCTGCATATAGTAAGCTACACATCTAGGAGAGTTGATGATGTAAGTCCCCATTAGAAAGTCAGCTTGACCACAATACCAAAAAAAATTTTTTAAAAGTCAGCTTGAGCAAAGACCAAGAAAAATTGATGTTTCAGATTGAATCTAAAGTCAGGAAAAGATCATTATTCCCATCCAAGCCCTTAGAGAGGAAGAGCTTCTCTTTACTCCTGAGAAGTTCATACTTTTGTTCTTATTCAAGAAGTCAATTATTTTAGCAGAAGAATATTTGCATTAGGAAGGACAATCTGCTATTCAAAAGACAATTCTGTCTGTTAAAATAAATTTTAATATAATATCAAACTGTCTTTGCACACATGCTCAGACTGTTGGACTAATTACCTGGTCACCCTGTGGGCTCCTCAGTGTGATACATAAAATTTTTCACAGTATTATCTATTTTATAATTCTTATATGGATGGCAGCTGCATCCAGATGAGTAAAATTGGTCCATTTATATTTATTGTTTATTTATATAGTTGGATTATTTCTATCACTTTTTAAATACTCTCTTCCTCATCCTTCTGCTATGTTTTTTTAAAAATTTATCTTAATTCAGGGGGGGCAGCCATACCCTTTTATTTTATTTATTTATTTTTATTGTTATTGGTACATTTCAGGTATACAATACAGTTACATTCATCATTATTATAATTTTTGTATTATTAAAGAGTTTTCACTCATTCAGTTTATTAGTGACTTAAAATTTAAACACCCTGAACTTGACTTGTTTACATAACATTACTTAAAATTAGTTCGTATACCTTTAGTGACCTTTCATTAATAAATACATAGATTTTTAAAAGATCCATTACTGGTCACGTTTCATAAATGAAGGTGAGGCTAAAGAGGGTCCCTATTTTTCACACAGTTTTTTTCATTAAGCTTATTGGTACTATTTAGGTACACAGTGCAGTTATATTCATCAGCGGGATCTTGCACCTCTTCATGATGTATTTTGGTTCTTATTGTTTCCCCATACCCCTGCTCTCCTTTCACCCCCTCCACCCTTCCCTATTTACAAAGACTTTGTTTCAATTTTTTCCTTTTCTCATGTTTTTTCTTTTCCCTTCTTCCCTTTCCCCTACCTTTCTCACTTCCCCTACTCCTTTAGCCCTTTTCTTCTTATTTCACGTTATCAATCATACGATTTGAACCTTATTCACAATTTTAGTTTTTCACACCAGAGAAACTATTCAGAATTTAAACATGTGTGTCCTATTTATTTCACTTAATAATATGGCCACAATATGCATACATTTAGATACAAATGACTCTTGTTTCTCATTCTTTATGGCTGAGTAATGTGCCATTTTATAGAAAAAACACATCTTCCTTATCCAGTCTCCAGTTGATGGGCAAATGGGCTGTTTCCAAGTTTTACCTATTATGAACTGTGTCGCTATAAACATGAGTATGCATGTATCACTGTGGTATGATTCATTTCATTCTTTTGGGAAGATACCCAGCAGGGGAATAGCTGGGTCAAATGGAACCTCTCATCCTAGTTGTTTTAGGTATCTCCATTCTGATTTCTACAGTAGTTGCACCAGTCTGCACTCCCACCAACAGTGAAGAAAGGTTCCTGTCTCGCTACAATCCTGCCAGCATTTGTTATTGGTTGATTTGTTGATAGCAGCCATTCTTTCTGGAGTGAGTTGGAATCTCAGTGTTGTTTTCATCTGCATCTCTCAAATGACCAGAAATGTTGAACATTTTTTCATATATTTATTTGCTGCTTTACTTGTTTGTCTGAGAAGGGTCTGTTCATTTCAAATGCCCAGTTTTGAATCACGTCTTTATATTTGGGGGGGTCTGATTTTATTGAGTTCTTTATATATTCTATATAATAGAACTATGTCTCAGTAACAGCTGGTAAAACATCTTTTCCCACATTGTAGGTTGTCCCTTAGTTCCGTTGGTGGTCTCTCTTGATGTGCAGAAGCTTTTTAATAAGATGAGATCCCAACTGTTGATTCTTTGCAGTAGTTCTTGTTTTGTTCATAAAGTCTTTTCCTATGCCAATGTCTTCAAGAGTTCTACCCAACATCTTCCAGCAAGTTTAGTGTTTGTGTTTTAATATTTATATCTTTAATCCACTTTGATTTTGGTTTAGTGCATGTTCACACAATTTTAGATGGAATGTTAGAGTTTAAAGTGAAGTTCTGATTCTAAAGCATGAATTTTTTACTGATGTGCATATATGTGTGTGTGTATGCTTATGGTATTTACTAGATCACACTTCTGAGGATTCTCGTTTCAGAATCTTTGCTAGAAAAAATAACCATTGTTCCACTCTCCTTACAGTTCTGATGTAAATATAATGCATAATGTATAACCAAAAATACTGTGTAGAGTTTAAGATTTATGATATTATGTCAGTACATTATCAATGTTGCATTTCTCCTGATAATTAATATAAAAATAACTTCTTAGGTATGCATTTAAATTCAGTGTGTGAAAACTGTTCAAATACACTCCTATCTGAATACTTGCAATGGAGGGAATAAATGCATTTTAGAGACCCCAGGAAGCTATGACAGGACAGTATTTTCTAATATTGCATAGAAATCAGAAATCAGTGCAGTACTCACTGAGCAGTAACCATCAAAAGCACTGTCTCAAAAGTGGCTTTCATTGTCTTCGTTCTCCCCTACACACAGCCACACCTTGTAAGAAAGCAGGCTTGTTTGTAATTCATTTGCTTGACCCAGATGGTGAAATCTAAACATAACTGCAATATCAGCCTAAATTACCCCATGCTGCTATGGGTGATTCAGATGTGCCATACAATGCACAGTTAACAAGAATTAAGCAATGCTCAGTTCACACAGTTCCAAAAGAAGTGAGCACAAGGGGCACAATTTGGATCTGGACTTGCAGAATGCTCATTAAAACCACCGAGGATTTTGCACAAGTAAAGACTGATATTGATCCTGCCATGTTCATGTTACTATGGCAAAACTATTGTCACTAATCATATCTAATGCTTTTCTAATCTACAGTATTTAATTACACTGACCCACATTGAAGGGATTTAATCAAAGCTTATCAGTTAATTTCCGTAAGACAGTTTCAACTTAAAAAAATGCAGTGTAAAATCAACTTAATAATATATTTTTTCTCAGTGTACTTAAAAACATCTGAAAAAATTTAATACATCCAGCAGCCATTTTTAAAACCTGGCATCTTTGTTACTAATGCTTTTTTTTTTTTTTGTCTCCCTTTCAAGTATCTTCAAAAGAAGATCTCTGTACTTCCTGGTCCTTTAATTTATTTCAATTTTGTGTTCAATAATGTTTTTTCCCTTCTTGCCTTTGTTACACGAAAACGCAGACTCAATTTGGAAAAATATAGTGGCTTAGGCCACTTTTAAAGAACAGAATAGGAAGCTTGAAACTTTTATCACTGAACATAATTCATGAATATGTCATTAAGTATAATCCATTATTCCTGGAAAGGGAAAATTATTTTATTAAATTACTGGTGAAACTGGTAAGTCAAATGTTAAAGGACAATATGCTTGGAAGCTAAATTGAATATCACTTTTACTATGCATAAGAATGGATATAAAGAAAATCACTTCGCTATCAAGTATAGCAATTGGTCAAGCTCTCTAAGCTGTAATATAATCATATGTGGTCTTGAAACTTGGATGTCAACTTTCAGGAAACATCCTTATGGATTCTCTAAATTAGCAGTGCCAGCAAAAGTTTTCCTGGCCATCTCTTGGGAGACTTCATAGATAAATGAGTCCCATTTTCCAAATTCTAAAAACCAGGATAAATATTATACATAGGCTATACAGACATTGTCTAGAATCTTAAAAGATAGAGTATGACTCAGATGAACTCAATCATTAGCATGAACTCTACGTTCAGCCAGCATAACACTCCATGGGGGAGCCCGTTCTTCTTTACCTCCATAGTGTACAATTAAGTTCACCATCAGAGACATCCAATTACACCCTCCGTTTCTGCTGTCAAGGGTTTTATAGCATAATATAAAGGAAATAACAATAGGAAAACTCATAGGTACACAGGTCAGGGATGGGCAAAGTCCAAGAATGAAGTAGCATATGTATTTGAGTCTGTGCCCTAGTAACCAGACCAAATGCAATATTAGACAAAAATATCTTCCCACTTGAAAAACAGACTGAAACCTCGCCTGCTGCTGATGCTTCAAATGGCACAGGACGCGGGGTAGATAACGAAGACTTTTTCCAGTGCCAGCGTAACATGAGTCGGAGCGTTGGAGATGCTCCACTGTCCTAAAATGATTAAATGGAGTGTGGTTACTATTCTGCAGCTATGGTTTTGTAAGTGGTAGTTTTGAGTTTAGAAATACATAATTCACAGTTTGTAGCTTTGTTGTTTTGTTTTAGTAAGTTCAAGATTTAATTAGCCACCTTAAATAAAAAATATAGCTCTACCATGGGTTTATGAGCTATTACTCTTCACACACACACACACACACACACACACACACACACACACACACACATTTATGTGTCTTAAATGAACTCATGTTCATAAATGATGAGTAAACCTAAAAGATGGTGGGTTGTTAAAAATATCGCCATGAAAATAAAACAAATATATTTAATATATATTTAAATATATAATATATTTAAAGTATTT
>NW_022900943.1:7447123-7447440 GCF_012274545.1 Fukomys damarensis | reverse complement strand
AAAGTATTTTAATAAAGAAATAACATATTTAACTGACATTGTGAAATGGGAAGAAAAAGGCTAAAGGTACAGGGAAAGTGGGAAGGGTAGTAAAAAGGTAAGAAGGGAAAAGAAAAAAATACGAGAAAATGCAAAAATGGAAATAAAGTGTTTGTTAATGGGGAGGGGAGGAGGGGGTGAAGGGAGGGCAGGGACAAGGGGAGAAAATGAGAACCAAGACCTGTCATGTAAAGGCACAAGATCCCAATGATGCATGTAACTGCACTGTATACCTAAAATGTACCAATACACTAAAAAAAAGAAAAGAAAAAAGAAAT
>NW_022900943.1:7437294-7446328 GCF_012274545.1 Fukomys damarensis | reverse complement strand
TAAAGTATTTTAATAAAGAAATAACATATTTAACTGACATTGTGAAATGGGAAGAAAAAGGCTAAAGGTACAGGGAAAGTGGGAAGGGTAGTAAAAAGGTAAGAAGGGAAAAGAAAAAAATACGAGAAAATGCAAAAATGGAAATAAAGTGTTTGTTAATGGGGAGGGGAGGAGGGGGTGAAGGGAGGGCAGGGACAAGGGGAGAAAATGAGAACCAAGACCTGTCATGTAAAGGCACAAGATCCCAATGATGAATGTAACTGCACTGTATACCTAAAATGTACCAATAAACTAAAAAAAAGAAAAGAAAAAAGAAATAACATATTTAAGTTCGTGTTGCTTAGAAGAAAAGCAGAATGTTTTTTCTCATTTAGATATATTTACCGGATAATTTGAAACAAGTTTTGTTAGGAAAATAATGCTTTAGTCAATAGCTGGAAAGATTGGAAGTCGCTGCGTTCTTGAACTTGCAAATCTCTCCGTCTAGCTGTGTATCCATCTATCTGGCAACGCCCATTCATCCACGCGGAGAGCAGAGTGGGTGATTTAATAAACTCCTTCCACAGCCAGAAGTTGAGTATATTTGGTAACATTTCCCAATTCTCATAGTCATTGCTCTGTCTATCTAGCGTCTCTCTTTCTTATCATCTCTCTTTCTATCTGTACATATAATGCCATCAGTGTAATTTACTGGGAATTCTGAATAATTGTTTTTTCCAGAGTTGACTTGTAAAATTGCACTATGTTTGTAGCACTTATAGCTAGTACATTTAGGTGAGGTTATTTTAGTTCTATTACGTAAGCAGATGCAATTCTGTCACTAGGGCCAGGAGTAATATGAGGGAGACACAGCATTTCACGTTCGCCACACCGCTCCCGTGTTCCGTGGTGACGGACCTCTCTCACGCGCCTGTAGATTCTTCAGAAGTCCTGCTTTTGTCATTGCGCATCTATTAACTGGCCGTGATAAAATCTCAAAAATACGTAACATTATTAATGGACGTACTCGCTGTTGAGCTCTAGCTGGCTCAGTTTAAAACCGTGGTTTCTGCTTGGCCTAGATCCTCTTCGTGGAGAATTCACCAGGCCTCACTCGGTAAGGACAAATCACCTCCCCTCACTTCCCAGGTTCACTCCCGCGCGTTCCTCTCATCCTGGCAGGGCCACTGGCACCAGCATAGGAAATGTGACATAGCCCATTTCTTCAAAGTTGCTCATTTTTCTCCAGGCCATCTGAAGCGCATTAACTGTTTAATATGTACTCACCTGTTTGATATAAACGTAAGGAAAAAGCTGTCAAATTGTAAGACCAAAACTACGACCAAAAAAGTCTGCTTGTGTTTACGTGGATTTCACTGAATCTATATTAGAATAAAGACACACAGCACATGGAACATATTATATTTCTCCTCTTATGTATATGTTCATTGTTTTTCCACAGTTTTAGATATGGAATGATTGTTTCTAGTATTTCCAATATTTTGTTAGTATTTGAAGCCATTTCTGTATTTCAGGAAATGTTTAACAGTCTTTTAATATATTCTTGTTCATTCTTGGAAATAGCAGCTTCCTTCTCTAGTAACTACATTTTAATTTTGTTGTCTGTATGTGGTGTGCCTTTCATCCTTCCCCCCTGCAGTTTCACATGAGCTTTCTCTCTACTGCCGTGAACGGTGGGACTGGGAATTCCGGTTGCTCCTCATTTGTGTCAAGCGTCTAAGAGGAAGAACGGAGTAAGACAAAATTAGGCATGAGGTTGGTGTTCAATATCTTGGAAATGTTTTCTTACCACTGTATAGAAGGAATATAATATATATGAAAGCACCGATTGCAAGAGTGCATCCGATGGCACCCTATAAGGCAAGATAAAGTGGATTTTCAGATACCAAAATCCTCCTGCATGCTACCCCTCCACTTGGACAGTTCCTGAAATCTAATACATTTTCCAACTTCCATTATGTTATTATGTATCATAATAAAAATGAAAAAGATTAACATCAATAATATTATCTTCATAGAGTCAAGAGTACTGGTATCTCCTGTGCTTAGTCCAAGAGCCCTACTGGAATTGGGGAAGGTTAAGCCTCAGGGGAATTGCAAGGATGCTGATAACAACAGTGAACACTTTTCAATGGCTTCAGCAGCAAAGAGAAGCCTTCTGGGAGATGAGGTGACATGTAAGTACCGTACATTCTACATGCTTGTTCTGAGGACTGAAGAAAAGCTTGTTTTCCTCAGGTTAGGCATGCAAATAGAAAACAGCAGAGTTTTAATGAAGATATTGGATGCTGGGGAGAGATAATTTTGTTTTACAGAAGCTACTATGATACTGAGAGTTTCAATAGCAAGAAGTAGATGTATTTTAGAAGGATAATTTTATGATTGTAATTAATGTCATGAGATTTACCCAGAGGTGTTAGTGACCCTTACACTGTAACTATGACCAAGTTAAAAATGGCTAATGAAAACATGATCAAATACATTTAAATTTATTAGGTTTTTAATATCAAACTCCAAATCCCTGAATTAATGTTTAAACAGTTAAACTCAAACTAATTGTAATTATTGGCCCATTAAAAGTATTCACATTGCTGAAGGAATAATTGCAAGACTTCTGAATCTAATAAGAAACATAGAATTCATTGGTGGACATGAAATTTTCAAATCTAAAAAGACTTTGAACTTCTTGGGGCTTCTTCTATTTATTTATATGGGCAAAGTCACTTCTAGTTCTCATGGGATTGTCATGACAATGAAACTGAATGAGGTAGAAGGCATTTTTAACTAGGAAATGCTCAATAAATTAAGCATTTCTAGTAAAAGGAAGACAAAGATTTTATATTTGTTTGTTATTTTTAAACTTTGTTCCATTCTGTTACTGACATAGCCATCCTTTTCCTTTATCCATAGGTTTATCAGGGATACAGATAGAATTTTAAATAATTTAGAAAAAAAGCATACCCACCATGTCTGCTGTTAGACAACATTAGAAGAATTCCTTCTATTTTGTATACTTCTTTGAATTTGAACTTAAAAACTCAATTATAAAATATTGGATAGTTACAGCATCTTATTACTATTAGAGTTGAATGCAATTATAATTTGGTAAATCAGAAAATGTATTTTATTTTCCATAAATTTTCTCAATCATGCGATACTCTCTGGCTGCTCTTGTTTTTTTTGTTTTTGTTTTTGATACCAGGAAGTGAACTAATACTGACAATATTTAAACAAAAACCTAGTGTGATACATGAAACGTGTTCGTGAAGAGATGGAAATGCATTCTGTACAATATTTTATTTTATTAGTGCCTTAATTATTCAGATTAACCCAGTTACATTTTCTTTAACAAATGGAATTGTGCTTTTTAGCTTATATGCATACTAAAAGAAAGCTTATGGAAATTCCGGTCATCTGTAACAGATCTGACTTGTCACAGCCCTTTAATCGCTCATAAAATTTGTCCAAAACAGCAACATGGAGATTATGTTTCAGTAGATGCATGTGCTTTCAGAAGCACATCTTGCCTCAGCTCTAGGCCTGATGACAGATATATGGAATCTCACTTTTCAAATGTGACTTTAAGAAACACAGCAGAAGAAAGACGTTTAAATCCATCTTCCTAATAGGCCCCCCTTCTATTGAAAATTGGTCTGCACTGGAATTTGGAACTTTTCTTAGTAGCCCTAGAACTTCCCGGATTAATTTCATCAGAACAACTCAGTATTCGTTCTGTCCAGTCCCAAATCTCTATCATTTGTCAGATTTCTATTTCTGTGCATGCATGAGAAACTAACACACAAGTACTTAAGTGACTGTTGTTCATTAAGATAGGTTGCTATGTTCTTACTTAGATTATTAAAGAGTGTGATATGATGACCATTCACTTCATTAATTGCTAATTTTGAAAAAAATAAAGTTATGTGATTTATGTTATTATTACTACTGAATGACAATTAAATTTTTCTAAAATGGATTTATTTTATTTTATTTAGAAAGAAGAGGCCAAGAAGCAAGAGAAAGCTATTGATTATGTTGGTAATACACATAGTTCCTGTCTGGTATTTTTATTGGTTTCTTCCTCCCAAAGAGTAGGGTCGCTATCATGAGCTCCCTTGTGTTTGGGTGATGTTAAAGGTTTGCTCTGGAGCTGGTTTATGAATAGAAATGCTGTATGTTATTTTCAGGCTGGCTATGTCAAGGGTCAGCACAAAAAAAGACGTCTCTTCTTTGTGGGCCCCATACACGTTCATTCCTTGCTTCCAGAGAAACGAGATGTAGATCAGTCTCTAGTAGAAACAAACAAGACGCGTGATATTACCAAGAAAACAGCCTCTGCTTCAAGCCAATAAGATTTTGAAATTATTTTAGCCCAATATGCATTGTTATTTTAAAAATTTTATTAAATCATATTTACTGTACATAATGTCTACTTTCATGGTTGTCTACTTTCATGACAGCTCTTGGTCCTTTTTTAATGTCTCCTCCCCAACCCTTCCTCTTGCCTTCATCTCCTGAACCCCTCCCATTTTCGGTAGATCTACCCGCATGTTTCCTATTATCTATCTTTCATTTGGCTGTGTATTTATGTATACGTTCAATCCCTTGTTTGACAGAAACCATGCAATGTTTAACCTAGTCTAACCTGAAAGAAGAAAACTGAAACAATGGCTCTGTCGTTAACGAATGGAACACCGTACAGCACACAGCATTAGCTAAGAGGCGAGTGGTGCCTTATGAAGAGCATTGTTGGTGAAGATGAGAAAGGAAGTCGTATATGTCCTGCAGTTCAGAAATAATTAGACAGGACATCACTCATGACAACATGGAAGACAGTTAAAAAAGTCAACGTGCTTCTGCCTCCAAAGGAAGTGATTGGAAAACAGAAAGGTAATTGTATGTATTGATTGCTGTTAAATGAACCTGAAAGAAATTACAAGCTTTAGATGAGTTTTCCAGAGCTCAATGTGAAAAAAGTCCTAGTTATAAAAATGCAAATTTAATAAAAGTAGCCTAGAAATTATGGAACATTTCAAGGTCGGAAGAGAGAATACTTTCTATCTTGTAAAAAATAGCATTGATTATTTTAATGCTAAAGACTAATTTCCACTCTTGCAATACAGAAAATAAGGATATACCAGTAACTCTTATTGTAGAGACATCTGAGCACATTGAAGTGGACTAAGTAAGGTAAAACATGAATTAGATAAGCGAATGTTCTCTTCACATTGATAAAATTAGCATAGTTTTGTTTTGTTTTGTTTTGTTTGTTTGTTTGTTTGTTTTTTTAGGCTTTTTTCCCCAGTACCAGGGATCAACTCAGGATCTTGCACTTGTGAGGCAGGCAAGGCACCGCTGAGCTATATCCCGGGTCCTGTGTAGGTTTCTTTCTGATTCTGGGAGCCTAAATTTCCTTTAATTAGGGTGTTTACTTCAGAAAATTGTACTTATGTACTCCTTTTCTGCCCCAGTTTGATGCATAGCTTCTCTCAGCCTCCTGTTAGTTTTAACCAGGTCTGACTTTCTGAAGGACATTGCCACCATTTTCTCTTTCAATTTAAGCATCAAAAAATAGGGGCTACCTGTCTTCTACTCTGCAGGAGGGTGGGAGCTTAATTTTGGTAAGCACCAGTCAGCAAAATTGATAGCCTATTCACATTCACAAAACCTCATGTAAAATCATTTAGTATTTTTCAATGCTTATAACTCTTACAACTCTACTGCCTTTTATTTCAACAATGTCCAATTCAATCTCTCTGCTACCATAATGCTAAATAAATCCCCCCTGTCCTGTTTCACCATCTGAGTCTTTTTCAGGGGTGCCATCAAATGCAAACATAGTGTAAGGAATTAAATTAGAAAGATGGAGTTTGAAAAAGAAGACAAGACGACAACTTTTCAGAATCTGCGCTTGAGAATTATGGTAAAAAGCATGGAGTCTACTTAGGTTGACTTGCAGGCCCAATCGTAGCACACACAGTGAAGACATGCTAATGTTAACCACCTTCGCTCAGCATGTAGTCCCGGTGTTAAGGGGCTCAACAAGTAGCCAAACAGCTATTTGGATGACAACCAAAACTGTGTGAGGAACAGAGATAATGATGCCATTAATTAGAAAAATGCATCTGTGCCAGGATGAAAAGCATTTGTTTAGGAGTACCTTGATAGCTCATCTAACCCTGTAGAAAATGTTTGCAGATTTAAAGAAATGCGAGCAAAACTCTATTTTAATTTTTTAGGTTTTTGTCTCAAGTCATTTAAAAAGTTTGTCTTGACTGACACATAAATCTGCACATATCCTCGAGATGCGGTGTGATGCTTTGATTCAGGTAAATATTAGGCACTGATTATCAGTGTCGTCCACAGGCTCATCACCCTGCATTTCTATCATTTCGCTAAGTTACATTACAAACTTCCTCTTCTGCTTTCCCCTTCCCCTTTGCTCCTTTCCTTCCCATTTCACATTATCAACAGGTATTATTAGTGAAACAAAGAAGTAGAAGAAAACTTTTATTTCTTGGGAAGAAGAAATACTCATGCAGTGCAACGTAGTACTTCTGCTATTGCCCAAGTGTGGATTGGGGTGATTGGAAGTCGTAAATGCATTCAACAAATACATTGATGGGGACCCTGGGGAGGCGGGGAGCCCTTCTCTGGGCTTCAAATGTTCTCACGTGGTATTCTTAGCCTTGGGGCTGGTGCAGCCTTGTCTACTTTTCAGCAGACTGTGGAACAAACATTAATAAGATTAGCAATACTTGGTGGGACATTTCTCTGCTCCTCACAAGAATGGTAGCTTAGATAAAAATGGATTAAAAAGTACAAGGCAGTTTTCCTAAGGGACTTAAAATACTTCGGGAAAGCTGTGTTCCAGGCGCACAAAATTTCATCTCCGTACAGTCACGATGCTCTACCCAACAGGACCTTTAATACAGATGTGGCTTCTTTAGGGAGCAGCTGCTTCCAAAAGGCTTGGCGACTCTTGTCCTATTCTGTATTTCGATAATCAACTCTCCTCGCTCTCTCCTGTCTGTGTAGGCCCCTTTTCTGAATGGAAGGTTGGCTGGTCCGAGACTTCTGTTTTCCCAGCTCTAGGTCTTCCTGAGCTCAGACCTCAGGATGCCTCCCGGGACCCAAGGTCTGCAATGTGTCTTACGTGATGATTCGAAATGAGGGTTGGTTAGAAGATGCCTCTCAGTAGGGCGAAGGGCTGAGCCCCCTGGATTGTGAAAGGGAGAGCAGAGCAAGGAGTAGGAGGGGCTCATTTGGGGAGGAGAAATGAAACGCTTTGAGGGTTGGCCAGGGAACCTGAGAACGGGCCGTCAGGACTGGTCTGCTGGAAAATCTGACAGGAGGACGCAGTGTCCCGCGGCCTGAGAGACAGGCCTGTTCCCTTGGAGAATATTCAGAGGATGCTCTCAGACACCCGCAATATATACACGTTCGTCCCTGCAATTCTTTGAGGCAAACACCTAGCGGAAGAATCCAATCGGCTTCTATTTCTCAGCAGCCAGATTTCTCTGTGAACACAGCCTTGGCAGGCATGAGGCCCTGCACTAAATGCAGGCTAGAACCTGCGGAAGACAAAATTATAAGACGCATTCTTCCCTCTGCAAGAGCCCTCACCCATGTTCTCTGTAAGCCTTCGTGTACTTAGGCTTCCTCAGGCGAAGCTGGAGGGTGCTCGGTGAGAATGGAGCCCCGACCTCCTCCACGGGCGCCTTTGACCTGTAACTTCAGGCTCAACACAGGCGTTTCTGAAGGATGAGCAAGGACCAGGAGGCCCGGAATACACATTTCTAAGACAGCAACACTGGCACATCCAGACCCTTTCCCGTGTTCCTCAAACCCGAGTTAACTCAGGGCTACTTAGCTGCAAAGAAGAGTGAAGCTCTGCCGTCTTCAACAAAGGGAGGGTCCCGGAGGACATCGTCTTAAGTAAACCATTCTAGGCACAGAAAGACAAGACTCTGAGGGGAAGCTGAACAAGAAAAAGTTGATGGAAACATAGAACAGTTAATGCTGGAGCTTGGGAAAGAGGACGAGAGCGCGCGAGGAGAGGCGGGCCGGAGGGGATCAGTGTGGCCGCACGCACGACTGAAACAGCAGTGTGGTTTGTTAACATATATGATTAAAACACATTAATCAAACACATAATCAAAACTTAACACTTTATACCCCCCGAAATCAAAAAGTAAAATTCTAAGTACAGAATGAAAAGTTGAAGTTCCTTTTTCCACAATAAATCAACACGTGGATATTCTGTCACATGTGCTAAACAGCATTTTTATAATAAAAATGATAGCTCTTTGCCTAGATTGATTATATAATAAACTTCATTAATATATATTATGATGTATTATTAATAAATTATTCAGATTTTTTGCATTACAAAAAGTTGACTATGATGTGCAAACTAAGATATATAAGCTTTGTCTATTTCTAGAAACAAACATTGTGTCTTTGAAGAACTATGTTGACACTTGATGTTTTGAGTCACTGAGGATTTTGCTCAGTGGTGCCATCTCCGGACTCTCAAGTGCAAGGTCCCGAGTTCGATCCCCGTCCCCCCAACAAAAATTTTAAAAGTATGTATTTTGACCCACTAGTGTTTATTTTCGTGTGACTTTTGCCTCTATTATTTAAAAAAGAAAAAGAAAATACTGATACATCCACAGTAAACTACTTACTTCATGGAGAAATGTTTTGGTGATAAAAATGAACATTATTCTGGCAAATCATACCAAAATAATCTTTATTCATAAAGGTCTTTTATTAAAGTAAACTGTGAAGTAGATAAACTGGGAAAAAAATGAACAGAGTTCTTGGACCATGGAGAAATCCAGTAACTTTGAAGAAAAAACCTCAATAGGGTGAACCTGAGCCAAAATAAAAGTGTTGGAAAACTTTCAGAAAATACTTGACCAAAAGGTATAGGTAGCATAAATGTGAAATAAAATCTTATCTTTCTAAGTAGAAATCTTTGAAAATAATTTGTTACAATGACATCACTTAAATCAGTATGTATAGTCAC
>NW_022900943.1:7390951-7437146 GCF_012274545.1 Fukomys damarensis | reverse complement strand
ATATATATATATCACTTAAATCAATATAAATGTTTCTGAAAGAGAAAGCCAAAGATATTCTGTAAAACACATGATAGAAGAACTTTATTAATATAGAGCTAACCTAGAGTTTCTTAATGAAACTAGGACTTTTAATGTTAGTAACTTGTAATATTTTCAAGTCTATCCTTTGGCAATTGTAATAGCATAAAGAGAAAAGGTTCTCATCAATTATCTTAGAATTATTTACCTCTCTTCAGTTCCTTTTCTATTTGATATTAAAGTATGGAAACAACGATAAATTATATCACAACTGTCATATTTCAACTTACAGACAAAATTTCAATATGACAAAATTTCAGATAAATGTACATTCAGAACCAGGAGGTAGAATGCTAACACTACTTAATACAACGGCAATAATAGAGAACTTCCCCCAAGGTAAATATCATTACTGAAATTCATAAATATGCACAAAGGGAATATTGAGATACAGATAATAGCACTGCAAGGAGAGATAAAAAGAATAAGGTGCCATTGTATGCAAAACTGTCTGCATATTAGACATGATACTTTCAAAAATAAAATACTACCTCACTGAGATTAGTTTCACAAAGCCAACATGACTAGCAGAGCTTTGTAAATTTTAAAAAGGTTTCCACAATATGGGTAAACCAAATTATAAATAAAGAGCAAAATAAAGAACTCATGAAAGCAAGCAGAGAGATCTTTCTACAATGGGAAGGGGATCAAGAATTGGAGGAAGATAGGAGTGTGGAGAGGGGATGTTAAAGGAACCGAGATGTGTTACGTACACATACCACCCCGACACAAGGGCTGTAAATGTCATGTATTGCAAAAAGTAGTAACAAAAAAATGAAAATAAAGTATTCTATACCATAGTCAGTTTCAATTTTTCTTCACTTCTCCCAACATAACCAAGGAAATCTTGAAGCTTACATTTAAATTAAAATATTATATTTTATATTTTATGTGGAGATATCTAAGATACTAGTTACTGACTATGGAAATCATGGATGTTGAAATTTGCAAAGAGAAGAGGGCATTTTCCCAAGTTCTTTTGTTATGTGAATATCAACACTAATGAGAAGGTATCTCTCCTTTAAAATATTGATACTTTGGGAGTGCAGTGATTATTGGTAAATTATTTATTCACGTGTATTCAATTTCCCTCCTTGGTTTTTAGGAATGCTCAATTTGGGAATACACATCTTTGAAAACTGAAGAAAATTTGGAAGTAGGATGAGGATTGCTTTCCACATCACTGGGCATCGGAGAATGACAACACTACTGAGACTTGGCCAAGTGGGCAGCCAACTGGGACTTCATTAAACAAGTAAAGCCAGGAGATTTTTAATAGAGTAGGATATGAAAGAATAAAATACTCATTTGGTAGTACTGGGTAACAATGGAGAGGTCCTGGCTAGACGTTTGTGCTCCTCACCTCCTTTTGACTGCTACTCACTGGAGGGATCTGTTCCAGTTGATCCTCTGTTCTCTATCAACTGAGAAACCTAAATGATCCAGTACATATTAAAAATCTCCCTATGAAAAACCAGCACTAGAAGAGTGCACAACTAAAACCAAGTTTAGAAATACAGAGGATTTTTGAGTTACGACTGGCCTGCCACACAAACAGTCTGAGTTAAAACTGGAATTTTAGCTTTTAACTTATGAACAAAGTCTTGAGTTAAGACCCAAATGCTGGCCACTTGTGTTTCCAGATGGTCTCAGACAAAGACCTAACCTTGAAAGAGTTCTGGCAGGAGCGTGACAGCATCCTTTCCTGTGTGGGGTTCATCGAGAAATCCTGGGCCAGTGTCTCTCTAAGGACACTGGGATCTGACTGGAAGAGAGTGTGGCCTAAAATTATACAGGAGAGGGACTCCAAAGGTGATTAAGCAACTTAGTTACAACCACATGCCAGGAAAAAATGGAGATCCTAAATTAAGCATCCATCTAGATAAAAATCTGCCTGTTATACTTGGGATCTAAAGTGCTCCCCAAAGATTCCTGTATTCATGATTTGTCCACCAGCCCATGGGGCTGTTGGCAGGCAGTCGGACATTAAAGAGGCAGGAAACTGGGCTACTGGGCTCCTTGAGGTCTTGGTCCCTTCCCTCTGATCCACATTCACCATGACATGAACAGCTGTGAACCACCACATGTGCCTTGCCGGGGTGTTTTTTCTCAACACAGATCCAGTGCAACGAGGGCCAACAAGGGCCAATGGATAGACTTTCTGAGGCTGTGCTCCAAAATAAATCCTTCTTCCTTTTACATACACCTTCTCAAATATTTAGTCTCAGCAACGGAAAGCTAAAGCGGTAGCTCCAAACACTCACACAAATGAGCTACTGTAATCTCACCACATCACTCACACCGTCTCTCACAACTGGTCTATGAAAGCATGAAAAAAGCACATGGCTCACCACACAGCCACGACAGTTGTGTAAGCATGCAGAAACTTACTCTGGAACTCTTCCTGGAAGGCTGCAAATGTTTTCATTTTATTTATTTTTTATTGCTTTGAGGATGCCGATGCGTAATGGAATTGGAGGGCAGTTTGATTTTGTTTCAGTTATTTGCTTTACCGGGTTGTAAATTTGAAATTATAGGTACATGTTGCAGTGATGTGAACTGCTGTAGTAAACCAGACTCAAATTTGAATGCTAAAATATGGCTCAATTATAACAAAAGTTTATTCTTTGCTGTAATACACCCTCACTTTTGTGTTTCTATCTCCCAAGATGTGACTCAAGAACTCACAGTCCTTCTTAGGGATTTCTCTTTTCAATACCCACCCAGGAAAAGGAAAGAAAAATAACTGTAAATCATTGTGCTTGGAAAGCTTTCAAAGATCAGATCTTGAAATGAAGGCAACAGTATTCTGCTGACCATATTTCAGTCATCCGAAAGTCTAGCTGTGGAATAATGTTAGAAAATAGAGATTAGCTGTATTTCCAAAAAGAAGAGAACATTCGTGCAAAAGAACTGCCAAATTAGAACAGCGACTCTGTTACAATCAATTATTCCCTCTCAGTTTTTGCCTTCATTTACTTTCATTTGCTTCCTTCTGACATAGAATTTCACCAGCAGAGCTGTCCATGTGTTATTATGACAAAAACCAGAACTTTGTGAGAGAACTTAAAATCATTTACTACTGTTGTTGTAGTCAGAATTTGCAAGGGAATAGATTTTCTACAGAACACATTAAATTATAGGATTATTTTATAATAATCACCCAAAAAGTCTAATGCAGAAGAGGACAAGAGATCTGTCCACACCCTAGAGACCCAGAGAATCCAGGTGAGGGCCTGGATCCCACGGCAATGGCCCGCATGAGTCCAGCTGAAAGACAAGAGCCCCAGGCAGTGTCCTCCAGGAGTCCAGCTGAAGAGCCAGAGCCCACGGCCATGTCTCACCTGAGTCCATGTGGAGGATCTGCACCAGGAAGGCCCAAAGGCCAGTGGAGGAGGCCAGAAAGTCTGAAGTGGGAGAGTTATAGATTTTCATCCTGAATAGTTGGTGACTCTCTGTCTCCAATGAGCAGGAGCCATGGTTTTCCTATGATCATACATCTCTGAAAAGAGTCATGAAGAATTTTATTTCTCAGTTTCTTAGACATATTTTTTGATATTAAAATCCACAGTAACAACATTGAAGCCAGGCCAGAAAGTAGGAATTATAAACATTTTTTGGCATAGTTCTCACCTATAAATTTTGAAGGACATTAATAAATGAACACAAGTACACAAGTACACACTTAGCATGTGATGTGTATATATGCACTTTAATTATTTTTTTCAGTAAAAGCCATATTATATATATAATTACAATGCATATTTTTTTGAGTCAGAGAGAAAAATGTGTAGCGGGAAATAGATCTCATCAAAAACAAATACTGTAATATAACAAAAATTTTACACATGCTTAGGTCAATTACTTATATTCTAGGTAACAATCCTTCAGGCAACAAATGTATTTTACATGTATCAAAATAGATTCACCTTTTCTTGCTTCATACACGGCTGAGGTTTCTCTTATGAGTTGGACAAATGAGATTCTTAGAAAAAAAAACATTTATAGATTTGAGGTGTAAAAATGACGGATTAGTCTGCACTTATGTCAAAATATGTAACTATCTTGATATTTTCTAGATAATGAGTAAAAACCGACCAGCCGTTTCTATTTACCTTTTTTTTTACTATTTAAATCATGATTTCATGAAGTAGAGAGAAACATTATTATTTCTAGAGAAGATTTTTAAGATTAAAATTAAAAAGCCCCCCAAAAGGCATGGGTTAATAACATTGATTTAAATTATTTTTAATGACAAGAAAATTAAAATGTAAGTACTTTGAAATTAAATTCTTGAATATTTAATGTAATGTTTTCTTCTCTTAATATATTTGGGAAATATTTATACTTCCTCCTGTTCATGTATTTCTCATGATATTCCATGATTTTGACATTGTAAATACTTTGTACTTTTGAGATGAGAAGGAAAAGAAATAGTCAAAAGGTGATATTTTTTTTTTCTTTGCAACAGGCATTATTGCCATTAACAATCCCAAAACATCTTCTTTGTTGAGAATTTTCCTACAACATCAGGATTATGGAAATTGTGTATAACTGATGCTAGTTCCCATTCCATGAGAATTCGCACAATGCTTGAAGTAGCCAACAAGAAATTTGCTAATGTACCTGATATAATTTTTAATATATAGAAGGAGTGTCAGATTAATGACATATTTGGAAAGAAATTTCGATAACATTTATGTCTGCCTAATATCTTCTCTATGTCTAGGCTTTTCTGACTGCCAATGCACTAAAGACTTTTGCAGAACTATAACCTCATAGCAACTAAGAATGCTGAATACTAATAATTTTCTGCATCATAGACATTGTGCTTGTTTAAACACTGTTAATAATTATGTGTTGCTTACAAAATAGGTTATACAGGATGTAAATATGGATTTTTGTTCAAAGTAGATGGATGGAAGTCATCTAGAGCCTAAGAAAAACAATCTAAACCTTGTTGAGTGATGAAACTGCTTTACAAATAAAATTTTATGAAACAAAATTATGATAAATCAGAGGAGCTTATTTACTCCTACTCAAAATGATATGTTTCACAACTAGTTAGAAAATATTTATTTTTATTATTACTGTAGAAAATATGCTCTCTTAAAAACCATGCAATAGAACTGAGTCAGTTTTCTTATTGATTTTTGCACAATAATAGATGTTTCAATTACTGTTGGGCTGAGGCTGAAATAGATGTAAAAATAGTAAGAAATTCTCTTTATTTGAATGGTATCTGAGCTTTGGTGTTAATAACTCTATTTTGAAGAATAGCCATGTTATGAAACTAATCATGACACTATTAGTTCAAGTTATTATTTATGTTTTATCCTGCAAGATCTGATTACCTAGGTAGTTAAAAGCTGCCAGGAACTAAAAAATGTGAAAAATAGCACAAACTAAATGTGTTCAGCTATTTCAGTGCAGGAGATTTAAATCATTTCTTTTCATCTTGACAGATAAATATGTTCGTAAACAGTATATTTTAATTGTTTTATTCTTATGAAACCTGCCTAAAAATCTTATACTGAAAGATATGCCTGCATGTGTGTGCATGTGCAAGTGCGTGTGAGCGTGTGTGTGTGTGTGTGTGTGTGTGTGTGTGTGTGTGTGTGTGTGTGATGTGGGGGACAGATGCCAGGGCCTCATGTATATCAGGCGTGTGCTTTCCTACTGGCTTCACCACGAGTCTCCTCCTCTTCACTATTCATTGAATCAGTCAACTGTTAACTACTATTTTCCACCCTGGTGTACAGGGAAAGGAGCCCAAGTCTTCCAACAGCTCTTACAAAAAGTTCCTTAAATGCAAAGCAAAACAGAAAAGAAGATAGTGAGACCTCTTGAGCACTGTGGTGCTGGAAACATCTTCTTACAGGAGTAAGCGCTGTGCAAGAAAGAAGGTCAATGAGTGATAACAATTTTGTAATTAGATTTTAAGTGCTCAGGAAATGATTTAATGAAATTTTACATTTAAGCTTTATTGATACCATGTTCTAATCTGGATAATAACTGTCACTAGAGTGATCTTGAATCTACAATATCAGCAGTATATTTTCTACTTTGCTGAAACATTCTTTAGTGCTTTTTCTGATATAAACAGGAGCTCCAGCAGTAAACTCTCCTTTGGAATCTGTATGTGAATAAGACATAAAATTAGCTGGTCTCCTAATCGTTCTACCTTTTGTAGTTTAAAGATTAAAAAGACTTGCTGAGTGCCAAAAAATCAAAGGGTCCTTTTCTTTAGTAAAAGTCATAGCATCTGGCGTCCTAAATTGATGACCTTGAAATAAATTATCAAGCAAAAAATAAACACATAACTCCTTTATTACACATATTCTGAAAAACAAGAAAGAATTTTTATTTAAAACTATGAGAGGGCCAGGGATTTAGCTCAGTGGTGCTGATGACTCCTGCAAGGTCTTCAGTTTGATCCCCGGTACCAAAAAAAAAAGAAAGAAAGAAAAGAAAAGAACTATGAGAGTATGTAAATCTAATCAATGCCAGAAAACTCCGTGGAAATTAATACCTGAGTATTTAAAGTGAATTACTTGACAGTTCAATGATAGCATGATTTCATACAGGTAAGATGAATGTTGTTTTGAACGGGAGAAAATAAGATAGTATTTAAGGATGAACCGTTACGAACTGGATATTGTAAGCACTGTTTTGCTTGTGTTTTCTCATCCCCACTGCTATATCAGTGCTCAGAATAGTATCCATACCTTTCTTTAGACTGAAAAAATGATGTTTGAGGACGTTACTTGCTCAGGGTCTCATGGCCCATAGGGATAGAGAACTGATTTTAATTCAGGCACGTCCTTCAATTTTCAATTAGTGCTCCTGTATCTTGAAGGGTATACACATTTATGTTTCTCACATAAATCCAGAAACTTTAGGTAGGATAGATCATTGGTAAAAAGAGAGAACTAGTGACAGTCTGAATACGCTTCTGGAATGTAAGTGCTGAGTTCAATATAGTTCACATTTCCAGTCCTCTTTTGTTTTTGTTTTTGTTTTTGTTTTTTTAGACAGGGTCTCACTATGTAGTTGAGGCTGAGTTGGAACTCACTATGTAGCCCAGACTGGTCTCAAACTCACAGCGATCCTCCTGCCTCAACCTCCCGAGTGCTGGGAATACAGGCGTGCACCACCAGGCCTGGCTCCAGTAATCTTACTGTTTGTGTAGATCCAGATTTCCACCTGATATAATAGTTCTCAGACCTGAATAAATTCCTTTCATGTTCCCTATACTGTTGTTTTGCTGATGTTGTTAAGTTTTATGTGTGTGTGAACACATCTGTGCTTCATTTTTGTTTTTAGGTTTTGCTCTTTTTTAACCAATTATTTTATTTTGAGATAATTTTAGCCTCCTTGGCAGCTATTAAAAATGGTACAAAGAAATCCTGTGTACCCTTTAACTAGGTTCCTCTGAGGTAAAACCTTGCAAAACTGTAAGACAACATCACAACAACAAAATAAAAATTGATACAATTTGTCTGCACAATCTTATGATTGTTTCACCAGTTTTACTGATCTCCGTGCATGTACGTCTCTGTGTGTGTGTCATTTTATGTAATTTTATTGAAGATTGCTTTTCGGGTAATTATAGAACAACAGTTCCATCAGTACCAGTCCATTAGTATAATCAATGCTTTATACCTCCCACCCAAACTGTCCACAAATCTGGATGATCAATGAGCTCTTTCTTCATTTCTATAACATTTGATCATTTCAAGAATATTACACAGTATGGAATATTTTGAGATCTTATTTCACTTAGAATTCTTTTGAAAATCATGAAAGTAGTATACCAATAGCTTATGATTGTACTATTATCTTTAAAATCGTTTTTCATGGAATGAGAGCAAGGGCATTTATGGTTAGTGGGTAATGCAAATAAAGATCTATGGACATACAGATGTTTGAGGAAATAGTTTTCCTTTATTCTCAAATTTTAAGGGAATATATACCAATTATAACCAAGACCAATTTTTTTTTGCAGGACTGCACTTACATGTCTGTAGAGAAATGACCACAATTGAGGATGTCACCAGCAATGTTATTAAATACTGGACATAACACATAAAAAGAAAGTTGAGAAAGTGGCATACGTATATCATTCAACATACTATTAACCTAATCTGATCAACTGGGCAGCTTTTTCTGACTTGAAATTAGACAGATTGTTCCTAAAAGAAAATAAATCCCATCTGAGAACCACTGTAGTCATTATTTTGCCTATCAGTTGAGCAATGCATACTGCTTTTTTGAGTTTGTGATCCTTCAAATTTTCAAAAAACATAAAGTAGTTTTAAAAGTAGAGAAAAAATATATCTGTCTATGGCATGTAACGAACAACAAAGACTTTGATCTCTGTGTTCTCATGTCTCTCATGTGAATTTTCATATGGAAACAAATATTTGGTGCCTTCCCATGTGTGAATGATCTTCATCGCTATTATTTTTTTCTCTCATTGAGTCTATCGGTACATTCTAGGTATACAGTACAGTTACTCTCACCATTGGGACCTTGTACCTCTACATGACAGGTCTTGGTTCTCATTTTTTCCCCTTGTCCCTGCCCTCCCTTCCCCCCCCTTCCCTATTTACAAAGACTTTATTTCCATTTTTTTCATTTTCTCATATTTTTCCCTTATTGCTTTTCCCCTACCTTATCCACATCCCCTACACATTTAGCCCTTTTCTTCCTATTTCTCTATTATTAAGATTTTTCTGAGAAACATCTAAAAATATAGTTATGACTAATTCCATAAGCAAGAAAAAATTCTCCTTTAAATAGTTTTATGCTTAACTATCAAAATTAACTAACTTAGCAATAATAATTTCTGCTTAAAATATTTTGTCTCCTGAAAAATGGTATATGTTCATTATATTTAATAAAATAAATATTTACATATCAATATTCAGTAGTTAATATACAAGATATTCTTGCAAATACTTTCCTTAATTTTATTACTTTTGATTTTTATGTAGCAAAACATGATTTCTAAATAGCTTCTGAAAAGTTATATATATTTTCTCATGTGAAAAGTCTTGAATCTTTATTTAAGACGTGTTGCTAGATTTTATGGCTAGCCTTTTTACACCATAGCCCTTTTATTTATTTCAATTGTATAACATTTGCATAATGGCTTATATTAGATGTTAACGTGATTGGATTACAGAATATTCTGAAATCTGTCATTTGAATTACTGAATAAGGAATATATGTCCTCATGCGATGTGTGTGGGTCCTATCAAAGCAGCTAAAGGACAAGAAAGAAGCATGAAGGAAAGGAAAGGCAAATTTTCTTTTTCTTCTAAGCTGTGATGGTCCTCTCTTGTCCTTTCAGAGATGTTTTTATCTGTACTATATTCATCCCCTACTGTTGGTTCTCTCTGAAGGACTAATACAATTGGGCTCTGAATACAAATGTTCCACTGTTTTTATAAATATTCAACAACTTGGTAAAGTGAAATATTTATAAATTACAGTAAAGGCAATTTAGTAAAATTACTCTACCTGAGAAGTCAGGGGCCAAAGAAGTTCCAAGCTTTCTTCCGTCACACAGCTACATGGCTGAAGGTGGGATTCGGTATACAGGTGTCAGGAAGACAGCCTAGGTCCCTTGACATTATCTGTTATCACGGAGAGTTGTAGGTAAGGCAACATATATGTAACAAATCCTGACCATTTGCATTATAAGTGGCTCTTTATGTCTAGTGAACTATAATAAAAATGCTGGTAGATAAGAGAAAAAATACTTTTGTCTTAGTAGAGAAATTATGTCTATAAATACAAAAATGGGTTTTGAAAGGGCTCCTTGTTTTTTCTAATAGGTTTAATATGTTTAATTCTCTGTGCAAAATAAAACAAATGCCATCAACACTTGCAAAAAAAAAGTTCAACCTTTTAATATGCACCCCATGTATCTCTTGAGTCCCCGTTCAATTTCCAGCAAATTCTTCTCTTTCTTCACCACATGTAATGTTTTCTGAGTTCTATTTCTTTTTTTAAGATTTTATTTTAAATGACAAATTATAATTGTGTATATTTATGGCACAATATCATATTTCAAAACTGCAGTTAGGTCTCTTTCTAACATTTATTGTGAATTATTTGGCCTCAGAGAGGTGAGTTCCAAACTCAAGAATCCTCCAGGTATGACCTATGTTGTTTTGTAGAGACCTCAAGGACTTATTTTTTTAAATATTTTATCTTTTATAGTTGCTTACATAAGAGAAGTTAGTTCAATAGAAACGGTTATACTGTCAATAAGCTGGACTTCCCCAGCAAATAGTTCACAGCATTCATACCACCTCAAAGAGGCAATAATAATTAAAACTTCATAAATTTGATGAAGTGTGATACATTTTTGTTTGTATGTTTGTTTCTTTTTGGTACCAGGGATTGAACTTGGGACCTTGCACTTGTGAGGCAGGCAGCAGAACCACTGAGCTAAATCTCCAGCCCTGATACATTTTTATAAAGAAGACAGAATTTAAAATTATGAGGAATGAGTCATTTTTCTATGAAAAGAAACGTTATTTCATGGTGAGGCAATTATATAATTAAGGTTAAAACTAAAAGTTAAAGGATAAGCTTGATTCCATGAAGAAAACGTTTTTTCAGATTATATCCCTCTTATTTATGTAATAATCAGGAATGCTGTTTGTGTTTTTCTTGGAGAGGAAAGTGACCATGAAAACTGGTTTGCCCTACATTTCTAGGTGTCCATCATAAGCATTTTTGAAAGTTAATTTTATTGGTACATTTAAGGTATAGAATATAATGACATTCATCACTGGAAATTTGTACCTTTACAAAATCCATCTGGATTCTTACTTTTCCCCACTCCCCTGCCCTCCTCTTCAACCCCTCCACCCCACCTGTCCACAAAGACTTTGTTTCCATTTTTTCTTTCTCTCACGTTAATTCCATTCCCTTCTTTGTTTCCCCCCACCCCTCCCGTTCCTCTTCCCCTTTGCACCTTTTAAATACCAAATAGTTTCTCTCGTGTGAGAAACTGAAAGTGTAAATGAGGTCCATGATAAACATTTTAACGACTGGTAATAATATCATAGGACTGTTTTTATATGATACCCTTAAGTAGCAATTCAAACATGTGCTGACTTTGTAAGGAAAAAGTAAGATGGAATTATAACTGGAAATCTTAAATACCGCTTTGAAATAAGAGAAGGAAGAAGGTGAACTTCTTAATCGGATCTTAGTGACAGCACTGTCAGAAGTACGACTTGCAGGTATTTTAAAGAAAAATTAGGTTAACATGATTTGTTTATTCTCTCACTCCCTTTCTCTATAAATAGTGTTACATAAAAGTTGAGGAGAAAAGAGGATGGTTTTAATTTTCATCAAGTAAAATTACTTGATTAGGATAAGAAATATCTTGCCATCAAAATATCAAATGTTTAAAAATAGCTATTTTTCATCATGTTGCAAATTGTGCAAAGGAAAGTTTTGATGCAAGATGGTGATGGTTTGCATGTAATTTTGGAGAATTTTCATAGAAGTAATTGCACCTCATGATATACAGAAAACCATAAGGTGTGTGTATTTGAGAAATATTTGAGAAGAGACCGAATTTGTGTGGGGATGTGTAGCTTATGTAGAACATGCCACTATTATTAAGTGTTACAAAAACACTGGAATGCAGTGGTAACAGAATCATTTCATATATAAAGATATTCATCTTGTGGGCTATTCACTAGCTTGACGATGACAATTAGCTGATAAATTATAGATTTTGTGATGTAAGCCAAGTTTGTCTTGTTTCAAAACCTTTCTTTTTTGTTTTATATTTTAGAACTTCTCTTTCTGCCTTCTGCAAACGCATCATGCCATCACTAAAAACATGCATGATTCAACATTTCTAGTTTCAAATAAATGCTTAATGAACTCATATGATAAACTGAATGTATTATCAAATATATGGCAACCCATACCAATATCAGATATGAAATATAATTTTCTGACCTATGAAGTATAGAATGTAAAAGCTTCTCCTTGGTTGAAACTTTCCCTGTTTTAGTAAGACTAGATTTGCTTCACCTGAGAAAACTTAGAAAACAAATTATTGTACGATCTATCCTATCCTTCCTACACGAGGGAAGTAAATGTGAATGACTAGTGATGTCATTGAAATTTTGCTTGTAACTTGTTTGGTAATAATCTGATTTAGTTTCATGTCTGTCAAAATCAAATATCTGATTTCTTCTTTGAGGACTAATGGAGAAATAAGGTTGGGATACTAACTTGGCAGCTTCATCTTACTACAAAGAAATATAAGGGAGTTAATTTACAAAGTCATTATCTATCTACATCAAAAAGAAGAAAAAGCCCTTGTTTTCAAGAGAAAAAACTTTCTTATCGATATGTGTAGAGTTATCCCAGAGCCCTGAATTCTTTTCATTGTTTTAAAAAATTCTCTTATTTAAATCCAGCACCATAGGGCCAGAGATTTAGCTCAGTGGTTCGGTGGCCTGCCTTGCAAGTGGAAGGACCCGAGTTCAATCCCCGGTACCAAAAAAATAAAAATTAAAATTAAAATAAATAAATCCAGCACCATCAATGTTATGGGGAAAGACAAAACATTTATTCATCGAATTGTATTAATTTAAAAATTTTCACCTAATTGCAGATTATAATTGAAGATTATGCCAGCAAAAGGTAGTACATCATTTTCCAAAGTAGTGTGGACTATGCTACGATGTCTTATAAAAAGGAAACTTAGGATTTGTTTCTAATAATTTTTTATTGTTACATATTTATAATACAAAAGGGATGCATTCATAATTGGGTGTGGGTTCATTAAGTATTTTACTTTTTGTTTTGTTTTGCTTTGTTGAGACAGGGTCTCACTATGCAGTTGAGACTGACCTGGAACTCACTCTGTAGTCCAGGCTGGTCTCAAACTCACAGCAATCCTCCTGCCTCAGCCTCCTGAGTGCTGGGATTACAGGTGTGTGCCACCACACCTGGCTTCATATAAGTATTTTATCTTAAAATATTTCACTTCCCCTGGCCCTATGAACTAATTTGAAAAGTAATTAGCACTATGAATAATTTATGTTAGCATGAAACATGCCTACTGCAAAATAAATGCATAGCTAATTAACATTATTTCTCACTCTATTTGAATGTTTAGGAGTCATTTGTGTGTGTTGTCTTTCATCTATATGTGCTTACTTGTTTTTGTTTTGTTTCTTTTTTTAGTACCAGGGATCGAATTCATGTCCTTGAGCTTTCGAGGCAGGTGCCTGCTTCACTGATGTGAATACAAATGACTCAAAATCTTACCAAAGTTTTACAGGTATATCATATAAGGAAAACAGCATATGTTTTTTAATAAGAAGGCTTAAAATTTAAAAGCGAATTTCATAACTTACCACAAAGAAAGCTCTGGCTATGATTGCCAGCTAAGATTTTAATGCTTGTTCCTTTCAAACCTCATGTGTTGGAAACTGAGTCACTGCTACCACCATGCTGGGAGGTGCTCAATCTGTAAGAGCTCACACACCAACCACGGATCCGTGGCACAATAAAGTGTGCTTGTCCTTCTCTTTTCTGGGGAATTAGCAACCCAGATCCTACTTTGGAAGGAGAGAGCAGGACATCATCAGACACCAAATTGGCTGGTTCCTTGATCTCGGATTTCCAGAACTACAAAGATAAAATGTTGTCATTTATAAATGAACCAGTCTCAAGTATTAGGCTACAGCAGCAGAAAATATTATCCACTATCCACGGAGCCATATAATCTTTACTGTGGCTGTGAAGATTAAATGAAACATCACATAGACATTTTATTGCACATAAAATAAAATGCTTTGATATAAAAGCTACTGGGTGTGAATAATATTTGTAGCATCCGCTTATGTTTTCCTAACAATATGATCTCTAACCTCTTCTCCGACTGAATTTTCAGGGTAAACACTCTTACAGCTATTTGTCCTATACACTGCTAAATTTTTTCTGGCCACCGGGTAGAGAGAGTTAATGGCACGTGGTCTCCAGTGAAAAACATCTTAAATGGAAAGATTTGGTAGAAAAAAAGGAAATGATAATTTTTTTTGTATATTCTTATAGGTGGGATAAGAGAAAGTTGCTAAATTTTATATAAACCCTTTTATATAAAATATCATGAAACAATAATTTAGCACTTTCAGTGGTGTCACTGATCTGGATGGGTAGACAGAGATGTAGGTAGGTAGGTAGGTAGGTAGGTAGGTACGTAGGTAGGTAGGTACGTAAATAGGCAGGCCCAGTGTCTGTCAATCCTTTCATTCTCATTACAATGTTTTCCCTTTCCAGGCTGTCTGTAAGACTAAATCATTTACAAGAACAATTCTTGTTTTCTACAGGGAAAATAGAAGCACTCAGAATTGTAGGTAACATTACCAGAATTTTACTACCAGCTGATAATAGAGTTGAAAAAATTTTACACTCAGATAGACTCTTAGTTTTGTTCAAAATAAGCAAGTTAAACCCTGTATGTGTTTTAAAGCTACTAGTACAAGGCATTGCACAGCTTTTCCATCGGTAGGCTAAAAACATTTCATAGTACGTACGAAAGAAGAAAAGACCTGGCTGCTCTTCCCATCCTCCACTCACCATCAGGACACAGAGGGCTGTGACGGCATCGGTGGTAAATCTCACTCCTAAGGGAAACAAGACTCCAGTTGCTTCTCATCTGACCAGTAGACACGTGGACACAAATGCGAAGTCTAACCAGGAATACTTTTATTCTACAAGACTGTAAGTCTGTGTTCTCTGAAAATACGTTTCCAAAGATTTTGGCTGATTTTTTAACTAACGAAATTCCAGGAAGCGGTTCTGATGTAATTGTTGAGGATAGGCTAAATAAACGAAGTATTAAATTACATTTTTATTAGGACAATAAAATAGTCTTCTCTAATCATCCCTCCTCGCTGGCCCTGCATGGTCCGCACTTCTCTTGCGCTGTTATTTCCATGGTAAAATTGAATGAGGGCAGCTGTTCATTTACTCTTCAGGTAAGGAGGATAACTCCTCAACAGCATAAGACTCGAGGTCCTTATGTCTGGTGTTCACATTACGAAAGCATAAAAAGTGTCATTGTGTTAATATTTTTATAACTGCCTTAAGACACACAGAGGTCAGCTAAGAAAGACAGTTATTGCGTAATGAGGGGGAAATTACTTGTACTGAATGAGTGAATGATATTTTTTCTAGTTATAGCGTCTCGGGTGTTTATACCTACGAATTGCATTGGTAAGATAACTAGGTCCAGAAAGTGTGTGCATGGTGTTAGGTTGAATCAGTGTATCACCAGATAGGGATTCAATGACATGGAAATGGATCTCTTTTAGCTTACGAATTCGTCACAGGTTGCAGTGCTCTCCCAACGCAATGTTAGGAAGCACCAATTTCAAGTTTGAAAGCAGCATTATCTTGAGATTAATCTTATTCTTTGGGAGATTTCCTATTTCTTTTGGGGAAATGCAAATCAAAGGATAAGTGGTGGCAATTATGAATTCCTCTCCCTTATCTAGTTATTTACTCTGATAACTTATTTCTGAACACCGGTTGATTGTATGAAGAGACACAGAGTGTTGTCTCTGAATGCACTCAGATAATACAGTGTAGTTATTTTGATCTCAATCAAGGTTCTTCAAGAAAAGCAAGCCTGTAATTACCCTTTAAGACAGAACAAGGCAGAGCAAGCCCCACCATTTATTCTGTGCCCAGTATTTCCACAAACAAGAAAATAAGACTCTAGCTCCAACTTCTACCTTCTTTATCAATGGAATCACTCTATTTATATGAAATAAAAATCAGGTCATGTTTTTCTCTTCTTTCTGATAAGTACAAATTCAACATGTGCACTACATTTCCCTGTTTTTCTCCCGAATAGAAGAACTAGATCTAAGTAAATTGCTGATTTAAAAATTCCTTATATTTTTCAACAAGTCTAGATTACATTACAACATTCAGGCATTGTAAGACTTGCTAGTCAATCAAAATTGAAAATGTAGAAACTGCACTCAAATTCACCAGCTGATACACTATTCTGTTTCCTACCATTCTCCAAGCCTAGACATGAACTATTTAGATTTATTTTTTTTACTCATTTCAATGGTTTCAGGATATAACAAGCTTATGTATTTTCAATGCACACCCTTATATCCTTTGCTACCAGTATGAATTTATTGATTACAGTTCTTTTTCCACTCTCTGTGTGTGCATGTACACATTTTAAAAAATTCAAGTCCTAATCCAACGAAGGGAAAATTGAACATGAAAATAATTATATTTGTTATTTCCCATGTGATCTTTACAAACTTTTGTCCAAAGTGGGGATCACTATGCTAATTTGAATGTGCTTGGGAAAAGATAAACAATATAGGAAATCTATCTATTAAATGATATAAAACAAAGCAACAATCTGCATGGCTTCACGTATCTTAACTCTAGAGAGTCATTAAGTAGCTCGTAAGAGCAGAAGTACCTAGTAAAGCAGAAAGCAGACAGAGAAGACGTTTCTAATTAGAACTGCGTAATTCTCACATGTGTAAAGCCTGCATGAGTTAAATATTTTTGCATTTATCAACATGTTTAAAGGGGTCATTAAAAAAAAGGATTTCTCCTAAACAACAAGATCAATAGAGGTAGCTTGGTACAATGTTAAAATTCCTTAAGGTATGAGTCTCTCTCTCCTCTCTCTCTCTCTCTCTCTCTCTCTCTCTCTCTCTCTCTCTCTCTCTCTCTCTCTCTCTCTCTCTCTCTCTCTCTCTTTTTTTTTTCTCTCTCTCTCTCTCTCTCTCTCTCTCTCTCTCTCTCTCTCTGTCTCTCTCTCTCTCTCCCTCTCTCAGGATTTATTCCAGTGCCTGAACACAATAAATATAAAAAGATCACATTTTAGACTTGAAGCTATCATATCTATCATAAAAACACCTAATTAATAATTTACATAATATTGTACCTATGTATATATTTGTTTTAAGAATGCTTTCACAATATTTGACAGTTTTGATTTTCTCAGAAACTCTTAAAAGCTAAAGTCATCATATTCTGAAGTAAAGAAAATTCTAACAGCAATTAAAAGATACATCTAAACCAAGGAAGCCATTTGGGGTTAAATTTCATTAAAAGCTAATTTATCTTCTTTTTTAAATACTGGACATTTTTCTAAGGAATACACACATGCTACCAAGACCCAGTAAAAATTTTTGTTTTCACAGCATTTTCAAATCACTGCCTCTTTTCAATCAAATGCTAAAAAGGGAAACAAAACCTAAAATTAGCATTCAGAGTCTAGAAAATTGTAATTATGTTTATTCCTACAGTTATTAACCATAGTCTGATCATTGGTTCCTTCATTTGTATTTACTTAATTTTTATTAACAGGATATGAAAAGGCAACACATGGTAGCATTACCTTCTAGTATTATGTTGCTTCAAGATAAAGTGATTGTTTTCCTCTGTATACAAAATTTTTGATTGCAGAACCAATTAGAACAATATATATATATATATTGTCTTTAGCAATTTTTATTTTCCCACGTGTACCATTTATTCTTGGAAAGTAAGGCATAATTAACATTCGAGTCGCACCTGCGACTCAGTCATTATCTCAGTCATAATCTCAGTCATTATCCTCCCTGGCATCTTTGAGCACGATATGTACACAGCCGTCCCCCAATTTTATATTTTATGGTTAAGCCAGGGTAGGAGAGTAAAGAAAAGAGCTAGCCCAAAGCTACGAAAGTGCAGTAATATTAAATATAATGACAACAGTGATAGCAATGATAGCTGAGTTTAAATATATACACAAAGAGCGCTGTACGACCTTAGTAATGTATCTCTGATTCACACGTCAGTGCTGCATGTAGTCAATAGTTACTGAAAGATTCTTAGAAATGTAAAATGTTTACAAAGACTGGATTGAAATATGCATTCTCAAATGCAAGAAAGTAGCCAAAAAGGACCTCCTTACTGCTTCTGTTGTGCATCAAGGAACCCTAAAGAAGTTAGCAAGTTTCACTGTGTCTGAGGCACAATTCCCTGTGTTAATATTTGTTACTCTCGCTCTTTGCTTTGAAATCGCTGCCTATTGCATAATAAAATCACTTACTAGAATTCTTCCTACTGATAAAACTTTTCAATGACAAAATGTTCACAAATTTAAGTATATAAATGGCAATTAGAACAAAAGTGAACTCAATGTCAGCACTATCATTTTTTCTATATTCAGCATTCTATTTTTTGTTTATTTGTTTTTTTGAGACAGGGTCTTACTGTGTAATTGAGACTGACCTGGAGCTCACTATGTAGCCCAGGCTGGTCTCGAATTCACAGCGATCTTCCTGCCTCAGCCTCCCAAGTGCTGGGATTACAAGTCTGCGCCACTACAACTGTCTTATATTCATCATTCTGAAAGCATATGAGAGCTACATGTGTATACTTTCAGAGGTTGACTATGATTTAGAAATAACGGAACATACAGAAAGTTTTATATTACATTTTCCTTCTTTTTGGAATTAAGAAATCATAGTTTTGAAATTTCTAGAAAATGTTTGTTTATTGTTGTTGTTTTGTTTTGTTTTTTGTGTTGGGGATTGTGAGGCAGGCAGGGGAGCCACTGAGCTAAATCTCAGGCCCATGTTTGTATTTTAAAAGAAAGCCATCTTGTAAGCACACACATATCATAGCTTATATTTAAACTAAAAAAATCAAGAAAAAAATCAGAAAATTTGAACATTTATGTTTTATATCTTTTCCTAGTAAAAATACCAATGTTCATTTTTTAATTTTCAGACAAGTTCTCGCTCTGTAATTCAGGCTGGCCTAGACCTCACGGTATAGTCCAGGTTGTCCTGAAACTCTCTGCAATCCTCCTGCCTCGGCTTCCCAAGTGCTGGGATTTCAGGCATGCACCACCAGGGCTGGCCCAAATGTTCTTAGAGGCCAGTGGATCTTGCTAAAGAAGAAGCACAAACTAAACTATTTAGGCAAAAGCTTTGAATACGTGGGGTTTTAAAAAATATACAAAGATTTTAATGCCAATAATACAGAAGTACTCAAACACTGTGTTGAGAACAGGAAGCACCACTTATCATTTCCGCGTGTTGTAACCTTGCTAAGGTGGAGAAAGTTCCGTATTAATTTCCCGTCTACCTTGTGAACGCATCCTGCCTACAAAAGAGAAGTGTAACCGGGCTGAATGGAACTTGATCGTCAGGAGAAAGGGACCCTCCCGCACTAGTTACATTCAAGGGAGGCCAAGTGCAATTTTTCTAGTCTCTTTCTTCTCTTAAAGGCGATACCACTTCTGTCTTGCTCTCTCTGGCTTGGGCACACCTTGCTCTGCTCCTGCTGCTCAGGACGTTTCACTTAGACAGGCTGGCACATCTGGGGTACGCTGTCTTTCTACGGAGACCGGATAATTCAAAGCAAATTTGTAAGATAGTTAGGCAAACACAGCCCCCGCCCCATGCCAATAATCAAACTCAGGACTTCCACTGGCAAAGCAGGCGCAGTGCCACTGAGCCACGTCCCGGCCCTCACAGAAATCTTAATCTGCTTCATCCCACTGAGATGGAACGGAGACCTCTATCCGAGAATCCACAGTCATGACCTGGAGCAGTGAACGTAGTCGTAACTCCCCCTTTACCTTACATACGGTTCATTAGCCAAAAACGTGCGGTGTCCAGGGGTGATTTCTCAGAAGACTTCACGTTTAAAATCGGGAAAACTCTATGCGAGAAAGAAAATGAATACCAAATTCGCCTCTAACTTGTAAGAGAAGATTCAAATGTATTTCTGCCACAGATACTGCAATTATGTTTCATTTAAATATATCAAGAGTAGAGACCATTAATTTATGTTCTTCAGCGCCAAGTTCATATTAACATGGACGTAAACAGAACAATTCCATTGCCTCGCTAAATAAAAAATGTGTGCAATTATTGAGTTTTCCCTGTCTTTCTTCTCCATAGTCTCGTTTCTTGATAATATTTTGGGAAATTTAAAAGAAAAGCGCATCTGTTTATCAAGCAGTATTTATTCTGACATACGTCCCCAACTCATTGTCATTACATTAACAGAGGTGCACTTAGAAAATAACATAGTTTGTGCCAAATCTCTCGATATTTTCAATTATTTTAGACCCCTGAAAAGAAAGCTCATTGAATGGTGGACAGTTCAGATGGTTTCAAAGGGTACAAATGAGAAATAAAGAAGCTTTTAGTGGGACAATCACTATCAGATTCCCACAGAAATGGCCCTAAATTAATTCTCATTCCAAATACTCATGAAGATGTGTTATTGCTGTGAATACTTATTGCTCTGAATTTCCTTATTTCCAGGGAATTTTTGTGACTAAAAGCGAGGAGGAGTGGAACTGTAGCTCAGTGTTTGTGTGCTTGCCCTGTAATTCTAGGTACTGAAAGGGCGGGGGGATGAAAACACTAGACTTTATCTTCCTAATTTTCAGCAGAGAAAATTCAAAAAGAAGTCTGCAGTTATTTCTACACTTCCTCCGAGGTTTTCCAAGGTATTATTATTATTATTTTTGTTACAGGAAGGAGAAAAGTGTGAGAAGGAGGTTGGAAATGAACATATCATGTCTATTAAAGTGAATTTAATTAAACAAGAACAGGTGCCGCATCAAAAGTGTGATGTATTTATTCCTATGTTCTTTTCTCTCAAAAATAACGAGCTAGTTCTCACTGAGACTGAACAGCCTGAGCTGACAATTTTTACTTTTATTTTGAGTTTTGCTTGAAATGATTCAAAATGACATTCAGAAATACCAAAAAAGAGAGAAAATGCATAGACAAGAACAAATCAACCGAAATAGTGTCTGGCCTGAGGATTTTTTTTAACTTAATATTTTATCTTTAAATTGGCAGTGAAGCGATGTGAGATTATGTTAAAATGTTAACTGCAACATCAATGTTGTTAATCAATTAAGAAAAAGAAATGATTGCAAAGTACTCATGGTCCCTAAAGCCTCCAAGGAACGTCCAGCTTGCAAAGTGTGAGAAACATCGGCCCTTGGGGCATTAGCCTATACCAAAAAAGTGTGTCATAGAGAAGACGACATTGCCAAATTCGCATGATTACACATAATCTGAATAAATATGCTACAGAAATATGAGGACACTCTTTATCAGATGCACTGTACACCTAGCTCTGACATAAAAAAGAAGACAGGCCAGGTGTGGTGGCCCACGCCTGTAATCCCAGCTCTCAGGAGGCTGAGGCAGGAAGATCGCTGTGAGTTCAAGACCAGCCTGGGCTACATAGTGAGTCCCAGGTCAGACTCAACTACATAGTGAGACCCTGTCTCAAAAAAACAAAACAAAACAAAACAAAACTAAAAAAAGAAGATAGAAGACAGGAAGATAGGTTAGAACCCAAAGCAGAGAGCCCGGCAGCTCCAGCGGTGTTTCTGAAGTATCTGCAGCCTAGCCTCAGACGTCACTTAAGGAAGAAGAGCAGCTGTCACATCTGGAGCAGGCTACACAGATTACATATACACCATGACACTTTGCTGTCTTGACTGGTTGGTATTAAAACACCAACATGGTTCAGAAAATTATTTTTCCTTTAAAGAAGCAAGAGCTCGTCTCATGATCTTATCTGCTTTAGTGCACAGAGGAAAAACTACTTACGTTTTTTTAAAGGGGTAAAAGAGAGACACAAAAACTTGCCAAAGAAGTCAAACTACTAATGATTTCTGTGCAGGGAGACTAGGAGAAGAGCCTTTGGAGAGAGGTCCTTCTTGGATGTGATTACTAACACAGGCTCAGTTTGATGATACTTGTACCACGCAGAGACAAAGATGCAGCCTACCTTTGCTGAGTCATTGGTGCTAAGCACAGTCCCGTTTTCTCAATTTAATTGCTATTTGTGCCAATTCTATGCAGAGGAGTTACTTTTATATCTGACACTCTTTAAAACTACGTAGCTAACCTGAAAAATATTTCACTTGATTTTGAAACACAAAGACAAAATATTGTGACATTTCATAATCAAAAATTGAAACAAATGTAAAATTTGTCTTTTTCTTAAGATAACTATCAGTTCTCCTCTCAGGCAGAAATTTGATTTTGACTCTTTGCTTTTAAAAATGTCAGGCCTGAATCTTTTATAGCACCCATATCTATATGTTAATTGTTTCTTCAGTGTGCTGTGCTTTTGTTTTCCATTTCTAAAATATATTTGATGTCAATCTTTCAACCATGAGTTTCAACATTGTTGGCGAACATTAATATTTTGTGCACATAGTCTATTATTAGTGAAGTCATAAATAGTATTTGTGGAATTATTTCTGAGTGTCCAACAACTGAAGAATGCTGGGCACAACTCGTCGATTAATAATGTTTTTAAATAAATTGGTTCAGGTCTTCCTAATCTACCATCAGTGTGGTCCTTTTATTAAGCTAATTATATTGATTTTACAGTGACAGTATGAAAGGTAATAGTTTTGTGTAATTGTCCTAACATGATTCACAAAGAAAGTAAGAAAAGTCTCCTATTCGGAGAATAACATACTCCTGTGATCTATTTAAGACATTATTCATATATATGCACAGATGTTTTATAGGTGATTATTTTATAGGTGATTATTTCATAGGTGACATATTATATAATGTTGAGACAAAGTAACTTTTTATATTTCAGGTGTCCCTTCCATTGACAGATAAAATCGTTTTTCCTTTCAAAAAGAAAAAGTATTTAGGCCCGCCTTTTAGCATGACGAATGCAAAACTACATTTCTACCTGTTCAGAGATATATCTATGTATGTCTTCATGTTTTCTACTAATAGGGATGTTTTTTTTCTTTTTCTTTTTTTGGTACCGGGGATTGAACTCATGTCCTCGTACTTGCAAGGCAGGCCACCGAAATACTAAGCTAAATCCCTGGCCCTCTACTAATAGAGATTTTGATGAGAATAGTTGCAACATTTTGTTCATTTTGGACCTGTTATTAATGACACGTAAGTATATATAATGTTTTTAAAAATAACTACATAAGTAAAATTTTCTATAGTTCTCATAAATTAGAGCAAATGTATTTAAGCAAAATTAGGATTAAGCATTTTTTTAGAGACTATTTTTTTCATAGTCATAACTTTCTAAATTAAATATTATTGTTTTTATTTAGATTTTGTGCCATTTTAAAACATATTTTGCAAGCCTATTCTTACTTTCTAGCTCCATGTGATAGCTCTTCTCAAGTAAGCAGATTCTGTGCAATATGGATAAATCAAATGTTTCTAATACTCCGTAGATACCTGTTCATTCTATTGAAAGTGTTTGTTTCATGCTAAAGGAGATGAGCCATAATCTCATATTCATAACTCACCTATTTCGTTATTTTAGCTGTATAGCTCAATAGTAATTTCTTTTATAAGCTCTATCTACATTTTAGTAAACATTTTTTGCTGGCACAGGACATAAAGTAATATAATAAACCAGCTCTTAGAGATATTACCGACAATGAAATTGATCTCGATATGCTCCCTTTTCTCATTCCTCTTTCTTATGATCATTGTAAAGGACAATCTATAATATTTTTTTTGCTTTTTAATTTTGGAGACAAGATCCCACTACGAAGTTTAAGCGGGCTTGCAACTCCTTCTGATCCTCCTGCCTCAGTCTTCTGAGTGCGGGATTATAGGTGTGCATCACCACGCCACCTTCACAAAAATGTAGACTTTATTAAAAGTCTCTGTTCATAAGATGAGTTTTTTTGTCATTCCAATTTAATTATTTTCTATTTTGATATATTTTATTTTAACAATATTTTCCACTTGAAGGTCTTCCACAGAATATATATATATTATATGTTTTGTTATGTTTATGACCGAGAATAAAAGTGAGGATTTTACAAGTGCTCTATGATTATTCAAAAGCATTTTCCTTTCTTCTTGTAGAATTTTGAGAAACGCGTTTTCATAAAATATCTTTCTAAAAAAGCGAAATAATTTTCTTATTTAAATCTCTAATAAATTGATATCTTTTATTTTATTTTTTTCTGTTCATAGCTTCTTTAGCATTCTGGTCTAATATACGCTAATATCCCTTGATATGACCACAGATTCACTGTGCTTTCTTGAAATTGTGCCCCTTCTTGATTTTAACTCTAAAACATAAATAAATAAAAGAAACCAGCAAGGGCCAGGGATTTAGCTCAGTGGTTAGGTGGCCTGCCTTGCAAGCACAGGGACCCGATTTCAATCCCAGGTACCAAAAATAAAAATAAAAATAAAATAAAATAAAATAAATTTGACAACTCTGGTTAATACTGTAGGCATGAGTCAGTTACGCAGTTTGCTTGATGGTTATTTGATAATTGTGCAGTTTCATCTTTGTAATTGCAGTGCCTTATTTTGAGATTTTTCCACTTATTTTTATGTGTTTATTTTGAAACTTTCTTTTCTAAACCATTGCATTTAATAGCAGTCTAATTTACCTCATTAAAAATAATTGAGCAAAAAGTGATTTATGTATTTTTCACACATATGACTAAGACATGAGCTATTTATCGCTTTATGAATAATTTGCATTTCATCGATCTACTCCCTTTGAAAGTGTTAATGTATATTGAGTTGAACATTTTGTGTTTTGTATTTTGCTAATACTCTCATGAATTTTGCCTTATTTTTCTATTAAAATATTGGTTTTAACTCCTTGTAGGTGATCATTGTGGACGTTATGTCATTATCCATTTAGATTTTGCCAGGTATATTGTTGAAAATATTATCCCAATGTATTTTGAGGTCTTTCTGGTTTTTTGTGAGTAGAGTTTTTAATAAACACAAGTAACAACTATAAGTAAATTTTCTTTTCTTCAAAGTTTAGGACTATGTGAAATATAATCTTTTGTACAATCCTAAGAATTATTAGATAATTATTCTAAGGGGGTCATTGTATACTTAAAATTTCATCTACCTTACGTAAAGTCACAAGTCTGACTTCAGCGTTGGTTTTACATTTTTCCTATTCTGACTCATGTTCCATAGATGGATAGTGTGTAATCTTGTCAAATCCTGTGCTGCTGTATTTAAACACATAGATTCCCCCTTTTGGTCTCAATGAGTGCAACAGAAGTAATGATAACACTCAGAGTGTTCATTTAAAGTGTATCAGTTGGATAGTCTGCAGGAAATTAATATTATTTTTGTGTTGTCTTTTAATAACAAGAACACAATATTTGTGTTTAGTTGATTTAGAATTTTTAAATTATCCTTCACCCCCAAAATTATATACCATTTCTTGTTTATTTGCCATTAAGGTCTTCTATGTTCTTATCATACTTTTTTGGGGATAGTTATTTCTCAGTTTCTCCTTATAATTCAGAGATGGGTGAGAGATAGCGGAAATGTGTAGAATAAAGATAACGCTATGTACAGAAACCTACTAACTTCAATGAATGTAAACATTACATGTCATAAACATGAGACAAGACGAATAATGTCATGCAGGACAAAATGGGAAAAGGGCTTAGAGTAAGAGAGAGAGAAGCAGGAGGTAAAGGGAAGGGGAATTATAAGCCAAGCTGTATCACGTATAGGTAGCCACTCCCCAAGTGACTGTGAACTGAACATACCACTTCGGTGTACTAATGACAAAAACGACTATGATATCCGTGCCATACTGATTTGAATTGTTTCATTTTCTCTTTTCATAAAAAGTATTATCGTCACATAGTGATCTTTTTATCATCATTCTTTTTACTTAAACCTTATTGACTGACAAAAATATAACCACAAGAATTATTGAACCATGTTTGCTTAGTATAATTTGTTTTAAATGCTCGGGACCTTTTACACATGAAGTGTGTCTCTTACGAATAGCTTCAAACAAAATTATGAGGTGTGACCCAAAACTACAATGAATATTTAAAGACATTTAAAAAATCTGTACAATAAAAGACACACTGCCCTTAATTCCCCTCATAGTATCCCCTCTCACTTCTAAAACACATATCCCGTAGCTCTTGCCACTCTGTGAAAGAGTTAGGGATTCCTCTCTCCCGGGTGTTGTTTCATTACTGTCTTGGGGCCCTGACTTGATTTCCAAACATTTACAACAATTTCTGTCAAGCAAAAATACAGAAGTGTGGCCTCATTCAGCTTATTTGGTGGATCTCCACCAGACGACTTGTCTCTTCCCCAAAGTCAAAAGCACCCTGTAGGAAAAGTTTTGAGTTATCAAGATCCTGAGTTAGGTCCAAGCAATTAAAGCCACCGTGAAGGAGAACTTTCAGACTTGCTTCAGAGTGTCGTAAGAAAGAAGGGATTTGTGAGTTTGAACGGAGGGAGGGTATTTTGAGGGGAATTAATAGCAATATGACTTTTACTATAATACGTTTTCCAAAAAATTAATCATTGATATTCACTCCATGTTTGGTTACCACTACATGTTCAGTTTGTAACTGATCGGGAAGGGATGACCGCTCAAAGCTTTGGAGTAAACCTCGGGGCCACCGAAGAGAGCAACAAGAGGAGCGCAGGTGATGTAAAAGCTGCCGAAGTGCACAGACCGCCTTCCCTCTGCGCAGGAGCCAGAGGTTGGAGCGAAAGGCTGAGCACCTGCAGCGTCAGCACTTGCGCACCTTCTCTGTTTCGGCGTTCACGTTCTCGTCAGCCAGGAATCCGCTGGGAAGGGTTTTGCTTGCAGTTGTGTATAAGCAAACATCTTACTTTGCCTTGACTGTTGTCATTTTAAAGGGCAAATTTAGCTTCCCTCATCTCATCCAGAAGGAAAATGCCTATTTAATCTCTAGATAATCTTTCTGTCCTTTATGTTTCTCTAGGAATAGACCTTCCCAGGAGGATTCTCCCATTTATCAAAGACAAGAACCACATTGCAGTGGAAACGTGAGGGAGCAATTTGATGAAAGAAAAAGCCAATACTACACATCGCCTCACAGTTAACCGGTCAGGAATCGCTGCTAAAAGTTGAGCTCAGAGGTATCTCACTTGAGCAACGAAGAAGCTGGTTGATTTATTTGTCAGTATCTAACCATACTCTGGTGATATTGGAAATCATTCTGAGCTCTACCGCCTACCCTGAAAGCAGGCATCGGTGAACTCTGACACTTGGGGATGCAGCAGACTGAAGTGCAGACACCGTCACTGAAATTCGGCCTGTAGGTGGAAGGTGATACTGGTGTGACCCTGCAAGGACAAATAGGACCTAATTGTCCCCTTCCCGAGACTTAGGTTGCTACATTCCTCCTCTTTGGGAAAGATGCTCGACACTAAACATATCATCTCAGCTTCATGGATGCACGAATACTAGGAAAAGAAAAAGGTACAAAAATATACATGTGGGTGTTGCAGATTATGGAGAAAAATGAAACGAGTTGTAAACATGAGAAAAAAGAAGAGTTGTAAAAATGGAGTTGGATTCTTCTATCCTTAACAGGGGGAAGAGAAGGTTATAAAATCAGCTATCTTTAATTTTGTTTATTGTTTTGTTTTTTTTTTGATACTGGGGATTGAACTCGGGTCCTTGCGCTTGCAAGGCAGGCCACCGAGCCGCTGAGCTAAATCCCCTGCCCTACTATCTTAAATTTTGAATATGCAAAATAAACCGTGACTGTGCCAAACTCTGGAGTGTGTCCTTAAAAATGGATATGAGAAAACTCAGTTTTGACCATTTAAACAAATTTGAATTCTATTTTGAAAATAATATAGAGTTGAAGGTGAACAGAGTAGATCCTTTGGCTACTCAAAGATACGAAGACTTTCAGTCTTTGGTTGCCATGTGAGTCCTGTCACGCATCGCTCGATTACATTTCAGTGAAAAAGCAGACCGCGTGTATGACGTGGCCTGAGGCCATGGCACCAGCTGCACCGCAGGCAGCTCAGGTGTATAGCAATGAAATCAGATATTGAACAATTGCGTGGGTGTAATTACCTGAGACTCCCATCACCTGAATTTGAAACCAACTGAAAGAAAATGAAATTCATTGAATTCTTCATCCCGTACTGTTTTCCATTGCATTTTTATTACACTTTATTATTATCAACACATTACATGCACATACTTAAAATGATTTATTTTTAAACATTTAAAGCACAAAACTTTGTTTTCATACAAAATTTTAAATATTTATAACAGTATTTATTGAAAAGAACATCTAGGTTTCACTTGTCCCACCTATTAGGACTACCTCTGTATCTTGTCATACATAAGCCTCATGTAGGCTTTCTTACAGAGTAGATTTTGGCATTTTGTTGTTTAGTCACAATTGTGACTAACTGATTAGTAAAGCACAATGCCAACTTACTATTATTCTCATAAATTAATACTGAAGTGAATATTCAGCAAATAAATAACATTTATTCATTGATGTTATCAATCATAGTGATGAGTCATTTGTTAATCAACATTTTAAAGATTCCCTTCAAATTGGACTTTATAAGTTCTAGTTATGTCTTCCAACATTAAGAGAGGACCTCACACTTGACACACTCTCTATATCTCTTACTTTTGTCGTGTAAATGAAGGAAACTGCTGTTTCAAAGTTTGAAATTAATGGACTCCTTTGAGCTTTTACAGCACCACGACCAGTATTTATTCGACTTGTAGAAATAAAACCAAATACTTATGTACCTCAATATGTTTCTGTGACTAGACATATTGAAAAATAGATTACAGCCTCACAGTAAAACCGAGGAAAAACACACTATTATCACAAAGTCTAATATGACAGTGATAGCCAAGAAGTTACAATTATATCAAACTTCCTTTATACAGTTTACATAATCATGCGGTCAGGCTGATTTTAATCACCACATGGAGACAGCGTAATGATGTTCACTCAGAGACATGGCTCATAGTGTTGTCTGTCGGAAAAGCAGCTCAATAAGGGATTTTATGAGTCTGCAGTAAGACTTTCCCATCTATATTGTATTCAAAACCCTTGTCTGCTTTCATTTATTCATTCAGTCTGTCTCTTATTTTTAAAATATACTGCTCTGAACTATGACTTTGTAGCTATATGAAATTTCCCAAGAAATTACACCTTCGGTAAGTACAAATACCATATAGTGAGGCCAGCCAATTGAAGTTCTTTCAACTTACTGAGAATTCTTTCATGTCCTCTTTCACAGCACATTTATACATAACAGAAAATGATAACAATGTTTATTGATAATTTTAAATAAAATATAAAGTCGCTTGTGAAATGACTTGTGTGTGCATTTTTAAATTCATGTCAGTACATGTGGAAGTGCTGGCTTTCTAATCCCTTTTTGGGATCTCTACCTTTACAAATCTCATCTTGAGAAAATTCCTTACATGTTTTTAAGCAGTTTTCTTATTTTATCATCTTCCTAAGCTTTAACTCTAGTTGCAATCTCTCCCACTAACTACTGAATAAATATTACTCTCACTCAGATATATGCTTTGAACCATCTTTATCTTCTTTTTGGGCCCTTTGTATGGCCAGTAAAACTTAGCTCTGTGGGTTCCATTTTCAGTTATTTCTTTACAATTCCTAAGTCTACCCAGAATCTTATTTCTGAGCCCCCAACCTTGCATTCACTTGTGGAGCAGTCACCCATGATCAGGGGCTTGACTCAAATACCCCAAATAAAATCCATCAGCACCTGTAGCATCATCATTTGCTCAGTGTTCGTAGTGCTCTTACTTCTTGAATAGCACAAAAGCCCAGGCATCTTTGCCCAAAACCAATAAGCCATTCTTTATGAAGACCTTGGTTACCTTTGTTAGTCAGGTTTGCATTGCTGTAATAAAATACCTGACATAATCAACTTATAAAAAGGAAAGGGTTATTCGAACTCTGGGGTTTGGCGGTTTCGTTCCAAAGCCACTTGGCTCCATTTCTTTTGGGCTTGCAGTGAAGAAACACAGCAGCACAGGCTGAGTGGTGGAGGAAATTGCTCCCTTCATGGCTGCCAATAAGTAAATAGGAGCACAATTCAAAGTGGCTAAATCTTGGGAGAAGCCTGTATGCTCATCAGCAGATGAATGAGTAGAGAAAATGTGGTGTTTACACTCGATGCAGAACCACCCTGCCACAAACATAGGCTTGAGCCATTTGTAGGAAAACCGATGCACCTTGAGACTATCATGTTGCATGAAATAAACCAGAAATACAAGTTTAATTATTACCTGGTTTATCTTATATGATGAACCCAAATCATAAATAAAGAATAAATTAAATTAGATAGAAATAGGGAGAAAGGTCTTTCTCAAAGAGATAGAGGAGCAAGAGACGGGAGGACTGTGGAGAGGAGAGGAAGGAAAGGGAATGAAAAGGAATCAGATATATTGTGCATCTGTACCAGCTCTGATCTAGGGATGTGGAGCTATGTACTGCAAACTTGTACAATGAAAATAAAAAGGGATCAAGAGATGGATATGGGGCAGAGGGTGGAAAAAGGAATAAAGAGGTGTCACGTACATATACCCTCAAGGAATGTAAACATTGTACACAGCAAACATGTACCCATAAGCAAGAAGACCTAAAAATTAAATAAAAAGCCCAGAAAAGAAAAACAGAGAAACAGTGACCAGGGTCCCAATACCCCTTTCAAAGATCCCCGCATCTCTTAAACAGTCCCACAGCTTTTCAGTAATGCCAAGCTCAGGACCAAGCCGTGAATACACAGCCATCGGGAAGCCACGGCACCCCCCACCCTACCCGCACCTTTTACTGTCATCTTTGTGCTCACTTCCCACGCAGTGTTCCCAGTGGTCTCCCTTCCTTTGTTTATCTCATCCTGCAACCCGAGCCCGAGAGAGCTAATGGTCAATCCAAGGTAGTAAGCGTTAGAAGGATTGGCAGTTTCCAGGAAATAGCAACTGTTCTTGCTCTTCAGTTAAAATAGATCATAGCTAAGCGTTTTATAAAAAATAATAATGTCATCTTGGCTTACAATACAGGATATCTAAATGTGAATAATATAAAAATAGAAAGGAAGAAAAATATAAAGAAACAAAACAGGACACATCTAAATTAGTTTTGTTCATAGGTTCTATTTTGAAAAAAAAAAAAGCCTTGTTCATATTTTGAAGCAGAGTTTGCTTAAGGACATAGACTTTTGAAACATACTGCCTGTATTCAAATTATGATTGAAACTTCTGCTACTCTGGAAAGCATTTTAACCATTTAGAATTTAACTTTTAATATTTTGATTTTTTTAACATAGGGAAACTGAACTCTGTAGGAAGAATGAGAAAAAATAACTACTAAAAAAGGCTTTGAGAATTTGAAGGATAGAGTAACTAAAATATGGACAACACTTACAATATCTGCTAGATTGGATCTACGATTGAAAGATGGGTTAAATTCAACATTGAAGTACCTTGTATGAGTTATTGTCATTGCTCATGTTACCAAGTAAGGAGATGATGTTTTTGTTTTATTCCTTCAGCTGAACCTGATTTAATAGATAACATAATGTAAAGTAAGTGCCCCCCCACAACTCTCTCCTATACCAGCTTTACTCAATAGTATTTATTATTCTGTACTGGGAAATAGCTCAAATTATGTTAAAAGCAGACTGATTCATACAAAGATTTTAAATAAGAAATGTTCATTTTTTTCAAAAGCAAAAGACTAAAGGTCTTACAAAAAAGGAATGTAGAAGCTGTAAACTGGTTCAAAACTTGAATGAGTAGGAAATCTCTGGTGAAATGAAAACACTCTTCCAGTGCTTTGGAGAAGGGTCATCAAACAACATAACCTGAAGACAGACAGGCAAGCTGTGTGTCCCTACCTGACGTTCAAGATATGTATTTATGCCCACCCTGAGTTTAATGGGTAGACTTGTGGCCACCCTCAAAAGGATATATGAAATTCAATCTGCACTGACCAGTACACGGCAGCGGCTCCTATGATGACAAGCTAATGAGTCAGATTTCCCTATGAAAGAAAAACTGGCCACTTACAGCAAAATATGAAAAGCGGTGTATTTACCTTTCACCTGAGACTTCATTTAGGCCCATCGGCTCAAACAGGTGATGTCATTATCTTACAAAGATAGCTTTTAAAATCCTTTATATGCTTTGAATTAAAAAGTGAAAGACGTCACAACCCAGTTGGCCTCTCAGCCCTCCCTCCCACCTTAGATGGCTCATGTTCAATGCAGGAAGAGTCTCTCGTCGGTTGGATGAAATTGAAGACAAGGATGTGCTTCTCTCAGTGCTCTCTGGCTACCAACTCCGGTATCTAAGCACAACCTCTGAGTAGCAGACTGCATGCCAGTTTTGGTCGGTATAATTTTCTTTTCATTGATTTGTAATCAGATGTGGGCCTGTTTTTCATTTACCCTTCTCAAGAATATATTACAAGCTTGAAAAACTTTTAATTGAGTTATTTTTTCTTCAGTCCCTCTCAGTAGTAGCAGTAGCATACTTAATTTGAATAGCTTATTGTTCTTAGAAAATGTATCGTTAATAGAAAAAATATTTTTGGGCCCAGTTTTCTTGCTAGATTATAATTACCAGTGCGGTTTAAAAAGTGATGTGATTAATAAATAGACTTACTGCTTATTATCTTTCATCTATTAAAGGAACAATGATTATTTAAAAATCATTGAACTGTGGAGGTAAATTCTCAGACATTTATTATAGTGATTGTGTGAAATATATCACGTGGCATTTAAAAATGTATGCAGAAAAAAATTCCATACAGAAACTGCCCCACATTCATTAATCTACGAAGCAACTGTTTGTGAAACACATACTGAGAGCAAATGCAAACCTTGGTCTAAACTTATCACAAAATAGAGTTTATTACTCCAAGTTGCCCTGGTCAGTCATGAATCCCAACAGCCACGGCAACGTAATGACCTCAAAAGGTTGCTCACTGACTGAAAGCCGTATCTGGATATATTCTGCCATCTTACTTTGACCTGAGTAAATAATGAAATTTACCAGAGATAAAGTTTGTTGACTAATAGAAGTGACCATAATAAACATACTGGCTTAGGAACAAACTTGGCTCCGTAGAAACTGAGGCTACCAAGCGCGATAAAGGGCCCGATTCGGGCTTGCAGAAGCACTGGTCTGGCTGCCCCGATATGAACACTTTTTAGAATACCATTTTCCACAATAGTGAAACTCCACCACAAAGCATACTAATTCTAGCTTTAGAAATTTTGCTTCCCATATTTTTCTGCTAAAAGGGTCTTGTAAAATGAACTAATTTTTAAAATAATCTTATTTCTAAACCTTCCATAAAATAATACTTCTAAGAATTATCTAGTATAGTTTTTATATAAAATAATTTTCTGTACAGAGACAAAACTGTGAAGAGGAAAAAAAATCTGTACTTCCACTAAAGGTTACTCTCTATTATCTTTCATATCTCTGATAGCTTTTTTAAATGTTTATTTTTTCCTTGAAAAATAATCATTACACATATGCATTATATAGAAGATGATGATTTTGTACATGTATATTATATAATGATTAAATTAAGATAATTTATATATCGCTACGCTTTTACAGTAAATGATTCATCATTCTATTTTTTTCTGAAAACGGTTAAACTGCTGTTGATAACATCAACAGTAATCTGATACATAATGGTCTGACTTCTGTTGGTTCTTTTACCTGGTGATCGTGTTACAGCATAACATTTCAGTTGTATGATAACATGAAAAGGGGAATTAGGTTATGTTTTTCAATTTACAAGGTGATGAAAACACAGGGTGAATCTTTAAATTAAAAAATACATTAAAAGATGCATTCCCATTAATTCCCTCAAAATGCCCCTCACTTCAAACACACTGGACCAGTCAATCTGGTCACTTCCTAGAGCGGTCCTGGAACGTCTCTTCAGTGAGTGTCCATCCCTGTGCGGTCCTGGCTGTTTTGGTATCATGAGTCCGTTGAAAACCTTTACCTTTCGTGGTCATTTTAACTGTGGACCATATCCGGTGAATGAAGCCTACGAGGCTAAACTATAATGTTTTTCTTTGACAGAAATTTTCATAAATGGTTGATTAACGAGAAGAAACTAAAGCATATGGTGAATATTGAGGTGAAAAACGGCACTAGGGAAAGACATATTGCCGTTAATCACCATCAAAATATTTTCTCTCGCTGGGAACCCTCTTCTCACATACTTCTTGGTGAAATACATAAGTTTTTTAAAAATTCTATATTTTTCATCACCCCTTCTATAATGTATTGTATTATATTATGTGGCATGTGCTAATATTTATATTTAGAAAAATTCAGGGATAAAATTAAGGAATCATAACTACAATGCTCAGATAATATTTATTGTTTATTAACATAATATTTGCACATCTTCTAAATTCAACATGAAATGGACACGTATAAAATACAGAAAATTCTTGTCTTCTTAATCCGAAGGGTTTCTCCCCAAAGTTAAGTGTAGGTCTCGCTGTATTCATCTTTTAAAAATGTTTTATGCTTATATCAACATTACCAATTTTATAACAGTATTATTTTCTCTACAAAATAGTTATGTAGTCCTTTATAAAATAAGTTCATTACAATTTATTATATTTATACACTTTAATTGTCTTTAAACCACTTCATTAAAAAGTTGCATTATTTTTTTTACAAATGTATGCTTAAACTTTGATCATGTACTTTTACCAAAAAGAAACCATGTGTGATGAGAATCATATTGGATTTCATTTTTGTTCTTTAGACTATATCATAAAATAATGAGCATTACAGAACCATAATTTGCAGATACACTTAGCCAATCATATATCATTATATGGCATAAAAGCATCAGTGTAGTTAAGAAATGTGAGGGATCACAAGTACAGGTATGTGAAAGTGTCTCAGCCCATGTTTAGATAATGTAGCTTACCATAAATCAAGATGGTCATCACTTTTGACCAACTTCACTTTTATATCTAAGGTCTTGTGCTTGTATCACTCTAGGCAGCAAAGTTGAAAAGTCATGACCATAGCTCCTGTTTAATTAGAATTTTATCATCAAATTGCAGTGACAAATCATAGGCCTTTATCACAGGCTGGAGAACTTAGGTTCCACCTTCACATTTAACTGTTCATACAAGGCATATGAGAATGAGTGACATTCAATAAATTGATACTTTCAAGAGAGAAGTTATGGGTACCCACAGAGGCGGGGGAGTTATTAATTTAGCAAAGAATTTGAGACACCAGTGATACAGAAGACAGATATGGGTTAACAGCACTTCTCCTTTTCAGAATTATTTGGAAAAATGAATTAATAATTTCTTCAACTTACTGTTACACAGCAACATTTTAGTATTACTCTTTCTTCTGCAACGGAGGACAAAATTACCAAACAGAAAAAATATTAAAGCCTCATCAAAAGAATGTTTGATTCACGAAAGCATAGTTTCCTATGATGGGGAAAAATGCAATGCAGTGACTTTGAGGGTTGAAGCAGTTCAACTGAAACAGTGGTGATAAATCTGTATCAATGCAGTTAAATTAAATTTAGCATATGAGGAAAGGAAACTCAGAAATCTGAACATAAACACAGACTGTTCCAGGAATCTATTTTTCAAATATTTGTAAAAATGTAAAAATCTCTTTAATTTTCACCAGTAAGCACTTGTATTTATTTTTTGCAAGTAATTTTTATAAATACAATTAACAGACATTTACTTTAAATTATCAATAAACATGCAAATGCAAAATAAATGAATGAGGATGCTATAAATGTTTCTGCAAGCTTGAGTCTGTAAAGAGAAATGCTGACAATGCCAAAGGCTGGTGATGAAGACCAAAAAGATGTGTGACTTTGCAGTTATAGTTAACGATATCACACTGCGCACTTCACAGTTTGTTAAGAGTAGGTGCCTTAGCATGTGTTCTTTCACCACAAGATTTACAAGGCAAAAGATTGGAGGCAGAAAACGAAAACCCTGTGTTTATTTACATCCAGTACAAGACCATTAGTAGGGCTGTTAAATATTGATGAACTAGAATTCCGAAAGAGAAATATGAATGAATGTAAAAAGGTTTATTTTATAATGAAAAAACATCAAAAATACTTAATAACCCTAAATGTAAATATAGTCAATTAATATTGGTTCAAAATACATTTAATCTTTCAATCAGAAAAAAATCATCTCCTATCTTGTATCTTTTCAGTTGGGTCTTCCAAATCATATAAAATGTATTCTGAATTCATAGTTTAAATAAAGGGTTCAATATTCAATAATGATTCCACACATTAATAACATTTATTATTCATTTTCCAGCATGGTTTACGTATCAGCCTACAAATCCAATTTATTTATTTATTTATTTATTTGGCAGCACTGGGGATTGAATTTAGGACCTTGTGCTTGTGAGGCAGACACAGAACCACTGAGGTAAATTCCAGGCCCCAACAAATCCAATTTTGATATATAAGTCAGTGAATTTTGACAAAGGTAAATGGTCTACATGATTATTGTAATAAATGTAATGATAAACATTGCATAACTATCATAATGATAATTCCTATTTCTTTATGAATCTATCCCAGAGTTAGAGAACTATGTAAGATAAAATATAAATGTATCTGTATTCTACTCTTTGACTTGCTCCCCGGTGTTACCACTTGAAAAATATGTGGAATAAAAGGAATTAAGATGTGCTATATACATGTACCAACTTCCCAGGAGGAATATAATCATTATGTTCTAGAAAAATGCGCAAATAAAAATAAAACTTTAAAAGAAATACATCTTAAGAACATTATACTCATCGGTTTAAAGATGTGGTATTGTGTAATATAAATTATGATTAAATACCTGATGATATCTTCTTTCAATATACATATGTATATGTATATCTAAATGCATAAAGATAGGCAAACAGATAATAGGCAGATTCCCTATTCTATCAGTACTTCCTAAATTACTCTACTTTCTTTTCAGGAAGTATTTTACAGTTTTTGACATCATCCAAACCTGGAATTCCTGTCAAGTGAGCCACTTGTTAAGTGAAAGTCAGCTCAATTGTCAGACCATACTCTAGCCACCATTTCTCAGTGAAAATAGATTTGGCTTCATACTGGAGAGCTCTAAAAATCTTGACTGATTCATCATTTTTTATTTCAGAAAAATTCTGTATAAATTGATTTGTGTTGCAATCCCACAAATGTTTACATTGCACCTACAATTTTAATATGTAAAAAATTTTATGGGAAATATGCAGTTCCACAAGAGGGGCAAATTTTATGAGAGAAAAAATCATAACTGAAATTAAGATATTATATTCTAAAGAACTTACACTAAAGTAGGAAGAGATTATTGAAGATATTAGAATGTAAGAGATGAGAAAGCATTCATGGAAAATGCTGAGTAGGATATATAGAGAGAGATCTATCTGTATAGATTTCTCTCTCTCTCTATAGCTATCTCTATACAGAGAGGGATGGGAAGGTATTTTCAAAATCTGCAAGTTGGAAGGAGAAAAACCTTTTTTGTAAAGGAAAAAGCAGGAGGTAACTATTGATAGGAATGCAGGAGGCATCACATTCTGGAAATTCAAATTTATTACCAAGCAACAGTGACAAAAACAGCATGGTGCTGGCACAGAAACAGCCACATAGATCAGTGGAACAGAATAGAAGATTCAGAGTTAATCCAGCCTTATTCAGCTCTCTGATCTTTGACAAAGGTAAAATATATACATGGAAGAAAGCTTCTTTCATGCACGGTGTTAGGAAACGGGCTATCCACATGCAGATGATTCAATCTAGACCCATATCTATCAGTACTCATCAAATAAAAATGGATTGCAGATATAAATATTAAAATAATCAATCAGCTGGAAGATAAAATAGGTTAAACTCTTGAACATATAGGAGTAGGCAAGAACTTTCTGAATAGAAGCCCAATTGCACATGAAATGATATCAAGAATCAACAAATTGAAAAGCTCTACACAGCAAAGAAACCACCAACGGAGAGGAGCGACAAGGATGAGGAGAGAAGAGGAGATTACTGGAATAAACAGGATATTGACTTGATGTCAGTGAAAGTTTTGTTACGTTATTGAGGGAAAGTAATTTCACCACAGTGGAATATAGAAGATGCTACCACGTTGAATATGTAATTAAATCTTTGCTCCTATTTTCATTACACCGATTCTTTGTTTAAAAGAATGATCCATGTAAACAGACGTTCACAAGGTTTAATTCTGTGTGCTGAAGCTTCATTAAGGGAGGCACTAGTAAGTAATTCAAAGAGGCTTATCTTCATTCACTATATTTGCAAATGCATATAAAATATGACCCATTTGCAATGACAGAAGCAGGAATAAACCTGTGAACTAGGCACACAGAATTAAGCACCAAATGGACGGAGACATACTAAATCTTTTAAAGCATCATTTCTATTTTTCAGTTGTAAAATTTGAAGGAATTCACAGTAACCCGCTCTAGTCCTGATGATAAAAGCAAAACAAGAGACAAGTGGATAAACCCTACATAAGCAAATTTCTTGAAAGTACAGCTTGACTTTCAACTTGCAGTTCTATCGTCAATTAAATTTGAATACTGAACAAACCCCAGGTTTTAATATGAATGTTCCTTCTCCATATAGTATTTTAAAATTATATCATACATCACATTAAAATGCGTTGAGGGTATAATTGGTTTACTTAAACATAGCTGCGCATATAAAGCAGCAAGCTTTCTCAATTAGTCGGTGAACCTTCTGTTACTGCTTCCCTGTTTCATACAATTGCATTGCAACCGGACTTAAAATTTTAAAATTTTATGCCAATAACTTATCCCTTGACTCTCTCAATTTTGGAATACTATACAGTGGGGTGCTTTCCATATTTATTTATATATGCTATATCCATATACATCATTTTTGGTAAAATATCTATCCAGATCCTTTGTTGCCTATGTAATTGGCTGTTTATTTTCTTATTTTTGAGTTTTAAGAGTTATGTATATATTTCTGTTTTGTAACGATTTGCCTCCAGACTGTGGCTTATCTTTTGTGTCTCTGCGTAATGTCTTCTGCAAACAGGTGTTTTTCATTTTATATTTATTTATTTATTTATTTATTTATTTATTTTGAGACAGGGTCTTATTATGTAGTTGAGACTGACCTGAACTCACTACATAGGCCAGGCTGTTCTGTAACTAACAGCGACCCTCCTGCCTCAGCCTCCTGAGTGCTGGGAATACAGTGTTTGCCACCACACCCAACTCCAAATTATATTTTTATAATTTCATGAAGCATGCTTTTGTGTTATGTTTCAAACCTTAATGTTTATCTCAACATCACATTAAATTGCTCTAGTTTTTCTCTCTAGAATCTTCGTGCATACACATGTATGTGTCCGTGTATGTGCTTTGTACCTGGCTGCATGATCTGTTTCTGTTTATTTTGTGAAAGATGGCCCACTAGTCTACAAGTCATCTTTAAATTTTCAGTTTTTATTTCATTTGCATATTGACCTCCATCCATTCCATGGACATTTATTAAAATGCGTATTATTCCTCCTTCATCTTTGTTTCTTTGTCAAAGACACTATTGATAATTATGTCATAACTATGTTGGTCTTTGGGCCAGGTGTACACTGTACTGTAACTATATCCATTTTTTTCAGCAATAACACATCTCTGTGTGGACAATTATAGCATGTATAAATCAAGAGTGTTATTGCTGTTTTTACAATTGTGTATGTGTTCTATTTTCTTTTCTTACTTTATTGCAGTTTGTGAGAAATCAAATATAATGTTGAATAGAAGCTACAGGGTATGACATGCTCCTAGTGTTCCTGATTTTAAGAGAAAAATGTCCAGTTTTTTACCATTAAATTGTCAACTATGGATTTAAGCTGATGTTTTTTATCAGGTTGAAGAAATTCCTCTATTTTTAATTTACTTAGTTTTCTTTTCATCATAAATAGGTGTGAGCTTTAGTCAAGAGTCTAAATTTGTAAGACCATATGACATTTCTCCCTTATACTGGTGAAGTGGTAAATTATATTGCTTTTCAAATAGTAATATGACTGCATATACCTAGAGTAAATCCCACTTCATCAAGATGTATGATTATTTTTACATATTGCTTTGCTCTTTCACTGCATATAAGTTTGAGACATTTCTATTTACCTACATTAAAGTTTATCTTTTATCTTCCCTGAGCCTTACCTGCTCCATTATTACCCCCCAAAAAAGATATTCTATTTTTTTTAGTGTTTTATTTTTATTTCCAGTGTTTTTAAAAAAGTTTTTAGATTTCCTGTCACTATGACTAAATTACCTGCCCTTAAATGCAGGGTATTTTTTCCACTGGAGCCTATAATATATTAATGACGTTGTTTAAATGGATCATATGGCAATTCTACATGTTTTTTCCACAGAAGTTTCTGCTTCTAATGATTTCTACCCCTTCAGACTCTGTTTCTTACTTTTTAGGTTGTCTTCTAACTTTTTATTATAAGCTGTACGTGATGCATTGAGAATGTAAGCTAATATGAAACTGCCTCTAGTGTGTGATTTTAATTCTTAATCTGGTGAAGAACTGGGCTTTTTTATTAATACCTGTTTGAAGTGCACAATGATTAAATTCATTGTGGAGAATGTGTACACTTGTATCACAAATTGAGAAATTTCCTGGTCGCTGACTGGTATGTTGTACTAAGTATGATTTTAGGAACCTTCTAATTCTCCTTCCAAAATGGGCAGTATAGTACTTCTGTAACTGTGCTATAGGAAATGAGCTCTTGAAGTTTCCTTTACTATTGTCACCTAGAAACATGGTCTGGAAATTTTAGGAAAAAAAATAGTAATGAGACTAAGGGTCTTCTTTTGTGCTCAGGGCTTCCAGTGATACTAAACTGGTGTGCTACTTTTTATAGATTTGTAAATATCAACTCTTTTCTTCTTTCTATCTTGTGTAGAACACATTTATTTCCGTATTTTGACAAAAGTGTTTGTACATTTAGTTTCAATAAGAGGCTACCACAAATCTGGTAAGTATATTTGTGTAGTGACCTCAGATGTCTGTGGATCCAGAATTTAGGATTTGGTAGTATTTGGTTCGTTTTAATTACTAAAGTGGACGGCATCCTATTATAGCATTTTTACACATGAGAGAAACAGCTATTCTTGACCACAGATTTAAGTTATACTCTTTTGAACATCTCCACTTCTGTTTGTTTTCCTTTTCCTTGTTTTTTACATTATCATTTATAAATCCAATGTATTGTGTGAACCGTAATAATCATTATGACCACCCATTCCACATATACTAATTAGAAAATACCTTCCTGGGCCTTTTCCAGATATCTTCAGTCATTGACTGAATGATTATTTTAGTGTCGTCTCTTCTAGTCTCATAAAAAATATTTTAATCCTTTTCACCTCTAGATATTCATTTACTTATTACAGAGAAATTTTTTCATGCTCATTTTGTCCATTTGAATATTTAACAAACCAACACAAAATCAAATTCTTAAGGAACTTTCATACAGATACTGTAAACAGACAATAACACAGTTTAAAAACAATGCTATTTGAGAGCATTATTATTATTATAGAGCCAAGAGTGCCGAAGGATTCCCCGGCATCAGTTGTGCTAGAATTTCTCAGAAGTTACAGTGTTAAGCTTGTTCAATTTTTAATGTATACTAAACTCAATATTTAATTATAATTTCTCAAGTATTGGCCCTTGGTTTATGTCATTCTGAATGCTATTAGTCTTTGCAAAATTTAAATATCTCACAGCTAGAACTGTATCTTACCCCATTGAAACCGATGTTTAAATGCCCATTGTGAGAACTACACGGAAACCTGTTTTAACCCTGTGGAAAATGCGTGACATTGTCAAGAAGCAACCTTTGAAACATTTGCGATTTATCTGAAATTAACGAGCAATTATTCGTTAAATGAAAGCTCAGATACAAATTAATAAGACCTGTGATGTGATGTATCATTCTCACAGCAATTTCTAACTTTGACCTATGGCTATGCTTTGATCTAAGCTCCTCGTTACTGCTGTGTTACCTGACTCGCTACAGTCATGACAACTGTTATTTTTCACTTTACTAGAATAGAACAACCACTTGGAGCCAGACAGTCTGTCGCTTCTCGTTATTGTGGGTTAATCTGATATGCCATACAAAATTAAGCACCGTGCAATAGGGGACAAGGCGATCGTGAATGGCTTCCTGGTGATAATCAATGTAAATTTGGCATCTGATTCTGGAATCAATTACTGCAAAAGACATCTTAGAGCCGGTCTTCCAGCATGGGAATCTGTTGAACCATAGCCAGTCCATGGAAATAAAGACTGATAAGTTTTCAAGTGTAGAGATGTCATACCCTCCTACGGTTGTGTGCCTTGAGGTTTAAATCAATATGACTTTAAATGAGTAGAAATGTCAGGAATGTTCAAACGTAACAGGAAGGATGGAAATGTATTTATGGTACCAACCCAGGGACATCAAAAACTTTATGACATACAGCACAATATGGTACGGTATGCCTCTGGCTGAGTTTGTGTGTGTGTGTGTGTGTGTGTGTGTGTGTGTGTGTGTGTGTGTGATTAGATGTTTGTGATTATGTGCTTAGAAGAGTGGTTTCTTAATTGTTGAAAAAGAGGATTAATAGAGCTTTTGATTCCAAATAAAAGTTGTAGTATATTATTAAAAAATAGAGCACTACAGAGAGGGGAACTGTTAAATATAGATGTCTAGTTAGTAGAAAATATAGGGACTGATTTTTACTCTTTTTTCTTTTAAAATGTTAGACTCACAAGAATCTGAAAAATAGCACCAAGTTTCCATGAGCCATCTAGCTTACTTTTCCTAAGGCTAAGTCACACAACCATACAGAATGTCAAAACCAGAAAGCGACAGTGGTGCAATACTGCTGTGTAACACGGGAACACACTGTTCACATTGCACTCGTTGTTAAAGGTGTTCTTTTACACACAGTCCAGCCAACGATTGTGTGAAATCATATCGCGGGTAACCGTGCCACAGTAAGGGTGCTGAACTGCTCTGTCACCAGGGAGACCTCTCTGTGTCACATTCTTTCCTTCACTCCAGCTGCAGGCAGGCTGATCCGCTGATCATCTCTGTAATTTGGCATTTTAACAATTTTGCATCAGTAGAATAGTACAGTACATAACCTTTTAAAGCTAGCATTGCTTTTTCTCAACATAATGTTGTTGAAATACATCCAAGTTTTTATATGTATTTAGTGGGGCTTTTTCTTTTTACTGCTGAATCCTATTCTATTGTTGTGTGTAATGTTGTTTATCCATATGAATGTTTTTCTGCTTTTTGTTTGTTACAGTAAGACCACAGTGAAAATTCTGTTTCCCCAGTTTGCTGAAATTTTCTTTTCTACAGCAATACTCAAACAAAAGATTACTAAATTATATGTTTATTCTGTATAGGAAAATAGCAAGCTGATTTTCAGTATGGTTGCACACTATATGTCTCCTCCAGGCATATGAGTGTGGCCAAATAATATGTAGATATTTCAATTTTAAAAATGTAATATAGTAAAAGGCACATTGTCGTTAGTACCCCTCAGAATTCCCTCCCTCACTTCACGCACACTCAGACCATCATTCTCACCACTTTCTGAAGCCGTTCTGGAGCCCTCTTTCGTGCGTGTCTCTGTGTCTCTTGTCCTGGCTGACTCAGTGTCATGCATTCGAAACATTTCTGTCCTTGGTCATTTTGACTTTGGGAAGAGCCAGAGTGGCATGGTGCCACATCCAGGAAAGAAGACGGTGAGGACACCATGCACGGTGATTATTTTACCAGCCTGCCTTGCTGTAGAACAGCCCTGAGCAGCAGTGTGCAACATGATAAAGATAGTCCTGAAAGAAGACTTCCACAAGATATCAGAGGGAGTTTCTTGAAGAATAAACAAAATGTTTTGATATTTAAATCACTGATATTGTATTGTCCTGTTTCTTGCATTCACCAGGGCAGTAACTATTTCTATAATTTCCCTTTTACTTTGTCCAGTTGGAAATACTTGTGAGTCTAACATATAACACTTACCCTTGAAGACCTTGTATTAAAACTGAGAACTCTGGGATTCTATATGACTTTCTGTGATAGCTCCTGTGTTGCACCAGACACTGATTTGGGCATCAGGAATACAAAGATAAGATAGCTTCTAATGAGTGACCGGTGATCAAAATGTAGGGTATTGTTTGTTACAGTACAGAAATACTCAGAAAGCTATGAAAGTATGGAAAAGGGAAAAAGAAAATGTGTCCAAAATTCAGGGAAACCTCATGTGGAAAGGAAATATTTGTGCTCTCTAACCCAAGAAAAGCCAGTACTTCATCTCAAAAGGGTCAAATGTGGCAGAGAAGAGATCAATAAGGAGTATAAACTGCCCGAATATGAATAGAATAGAAGTTTTCTGTGATGAGAGGGAAGCCTGGAAAAGTGGAAGAAAAGCTTGACTACTTTATTCAAGAGGTTGAAAGTATTCTGTAAAATTCTGAAGAAACCTATATTATTTTAAATACAGTAGCATTGTAGCCATTTTGATTTTTAAAAGAATATTTCAAATGAAATTTTCAGGAACTGAACAGGAAATTTAGGAACCTATTCGAAAGCTATTTCAAGAATGAAAGTAAAAATTATACCATATTTGATTCACACAATATTAATGAAAATAAAATAGAATACATTTCAAGGTCATCTGGGATAAAGGTTAAAGTTAATTAAAGGATTATTAACAATAATAACTGTATGCATGTATATTTTCTATATTCGTCTTACTATAATAACTAGTATATCTTGTTTATTCTTCATAGAAATGGGCACTTCTATAAACACTTTAACAGGCAAAATTTAAGATTCATGTAACAATATGCGTTTCATATGGTCCAAGGTCTCTTAAAAGTGCTCTTTACACATTCAATTTTAAACATATGCATTTCACCTAAGGCAATGATGGCTAAGTATTACAATAAACATGTGTGCATTTGTGTGTGCACATTCAATAGTAACCAGCCTATAACTTTTACATAAATCTTCGTGGAAGAGTAAAGAAATGAAGAGAAATGTCTGTTTTCAGCTTTTCTGGATGAATTGGCTGGGGAAATAAGAGATCTAGAAGAAGACAGAGAGGGATAGGCTACTATGGAATTTCTTGGAAACCACAAAGGAAGAAGGCATCATGAATGAGACAGTGTAAGCCTCACATTTGAATAACTTTAAGTGGCAAAAAGGAGATGCTCTTCTCTGGACTTTGCAAATAAGTTCATTGATGTCATTGGTGGAGTGGTGAGAGCAGAAACCCACTGGCAAGGATTAGGATGAGATAGGAAGATTTTTTAGAAGTCGTAGTTTCACATGAATTGGCTCTGAAAAAAAACAGGAAAAAGAAATGCAGTAGCTCAACTGTTGAATGGATGTGGATTGGAGGATTACTTGGAGTAAAAACAAGAAAGCAGGCATCATGCAAGATGCTTAAAACACATGAATCAAGACTCAGAGGCAAACAATGTTAAATATGTTCAGGATACAGAATATAGGTTTCTGAGTCAGAAATAAAATCAGGCATGCTTTCACCAGCAGACAGCGTGGCACATGCTGGGTGACTTTGGGGGGCACCTGCAGGGAACTGTTTCCAATATCCTTGAAACAGGACAAAAGATCTCATTAATGAAGGCTGTGGGATTTCCTTGTACTGAAAGCGATTCACTCTGACTTTTCTAGAACTTTATTACCTGAAAATTTAAAGAAAGCTTTTATTAAAACATAGAAGCATCCAAATACTTCTGTATTTAAATTTTATATGGGTATTTAGTGAGAGGGAATGTATATTTATTCTTAGAAATTAAACATTAATTGATACATGAATATGAATTAAGATTTCCGTAGACTATCCAGAGCTGGAAAGTGCTAAAGCTTTCTTCCACCAATCTTAGTACTTCTGAGTATGAATGTAATTAGCAACATGTTTCATGAACTCAAGTTTAGTTAACACCGTTTCATAATTATTTTTATGTTCCAAATATAGTTATTTTCCTAAGCAAAAAGAAAAAAAAACTATAGTTTTTCATTTCTATAATTGTATATAGCAGGTCTTAGGGGAAGAAAGAACAATAAATCACTAAAACATATAT
>NW_022900943.1:7341832-7390914 GCF_012274545.1 Fukomys damarensis | reverse complement strand
TATATCAATCAGCTGTCGGAGCCCATGTAGCCAAGACCCTCCAATGAGCTGACCTACTTCTGGTTTGGTTCAGTGTTCCCTTTCCATCCCAGTTAATTATACCTTTAGAGACAACACGTATTTGTTTATATAAAGAATAAAGAAAGAAAAAAGAAACCCTTTCTTTTTTCTGAGAAATTTTGATGACCTTATGTTTCTTATGATTTTTCTCATTTTTTTAGTATAGAACTATTTCTTTTTGGCTTTGGAAAAGGAATTTTTTAAAGTTTGTTTTTCATTTATAGCTACTTCATTTTTTTGTGTCAGAAAGGAAAAAAATCTTTTAAATTGGGAAAATGGCAGTCAAGTTTCTACCAAGTTTATCAATGTCATTTTGTTCCCAAGAGAGATGATTTTCTTTTATTTCCCAAAAGTCAACTGTATACCAGAGAAAGAGCATAAACAAGCTGACAAATAGAAAGCACGAGAAGGCCGGGAAAGGTGAATTGGATTCTCTTTCGTTGCTATTGTTCAGCAAGTATTTTACCCTGTGTGCAGTCCTGTAGAACTATCACCAAATGGGGCCCACATCATGCCACTGTCACATTGTACTATAGGAATCAGTAAAGCATTGCTTCTGAAGTATCTGAGGTTCCCAAAGTTCGACTTAGCTAAAAGCATGGATGCAATGTATTATGCTATGGTGTCAGAACAGAGTTTTATTAGGTACCTAAAAAGCATATGATTTTCTATGGATAACTGTTTCATTCTGTACATCTGTGCACTGCACAGTGCTAGGTACAGAGCAGAAAATAATGAAAAGAGGATTTTATGAACTAACAAGTGTTAAAACATGTTTTTATCAATCAATACTGTACTAATTAATATGTTTAAAAATCAGACAATATTCCTATAGTAGTCAGGATGGGCTAAAATCTATTGTAGTATTAAGCAAATCCTTTAAAACGTTATGGCTTAACAATATTCCCTTCATTTTGCATTCATGCCAGAGACAAATGCAGGGGTGTTTTGTTTGTTTGATTTGTTTTTGTTTTTTCTTGGTAATGGAATCAGACTCAGGACTTCCCACTTGCCAGGCAGGCAGGGCACCACTGAGCTACATCCCCAGCCCAAGTGAAATGCAGCTTAAGCAGCCCTCCTACATTTTGTAACTCCTCTATTTTAAGCAAGTGGGTCTGTAACTTGTCATCAAAGATGAAAAAAAAAAAATGGAGACGTCGCTTTCATGTACTAAATAGAATTCAGACGAGAAGTAATCCAAATTATCTGCCTCCCAGTCTTGAAAATTAAAGATAGCCCAGTGAGATGTGGAGATTTGGAAGGAGAGCTTAGCTCTGTGTATAAGCAAGTGAAATAATTGTACTAAATTTATAGCATATGTGTCATAATTACACTGTGAAATATAGTTATCAAAATTAACAGGAGAGATGATTTCACGACAGAGATTAGTTAAGGCAATATTGATAAACAGCACACATGCAGAAATATAAATCAATATTTTAATAATTTGAGGTAAACTAAAATCTTTGCAACTCAAATATTCCCACCGTAAATTTAATGGAAATACACATTGCCTAGAGAAATTTACCCTGAAAGGGCTTGACTTAAATCTACATTAATAATTGAAATTTAATTTCAGTTCTAGTGACATTTCTTGTATCAACCAGCATTCATTGTTGAATCCACCTTCTTTGTTCTTACTAAGCAGAACGGAGCGCTAAGGAGCTATGTTTCCCAGTCACCTTTATCTAGAATTCTATGTAAGATTTATGTTTCGTCCTTGAGATGCACTAGGATGAGATTTCAAATGGGTACTGTGAACAATGTTTACCTCCTACGTCATCAGTGCTAACAGATAAGTGGATTTCTCCAGATCAGATTTTGCTGTAGCCTTTGTCCCTTTTCCATGAACCTACTTTATAATAAAAGCCAACATGCATAAGTCCCTGAATGTTCCTGATTTACAAATAGTAAAATCTCTTCTCAAGAAGTGTGGTGTTACGAGAGGCAGAACAATGACTAACATCATCTCATCCAAAACAATCTCTGTATTCTGTGGATATGCTGTCCTACAAAGAAAGATGGATTTGGAAAGTAAAATGGGAGGTCATCTGGATAATGAACTCCCTCCCTTAAAAGTGGAAAGTATTTCCTGCCAGTGGTCAGAAGGCACAGCTACGGAATGAGAGTCAGAAAGGTGGAATATTCCTGCCTTTGAAGATAGAAGGAGGGAGCCGTGGGTCAATGTCTGTACGTAGACAGCTTCTACCAGCTGCAGAACACCAGGAAATGCATTCTGCTCTCCAGCCTCCAGAAAGAAATGCAGCTGCTATGGGTTGGATCCAACATGTTCACCAAATCTTACATGTTCATGGACAGTGATGGGGAGGGGATTAGATCTCTGGGGTGCCCTCCTCCTTAGTGGCTTAATCCACTGATGAGTTTGCAGCTGAGCATGCCCTGAGAGGGTTCACACCTGCCTGATGGAGTCGGGTCCCTAGGTGCTGACCCAGAAGTATTTTTATGTCAGCTCCTCCCTTCTCTCGCCTTACTTCCTGCCTTCCATGAGTTGAGATGCTTTCCCCTGCTAGACCCTCTGTCCTGGTGTTTCTGCCTCCGAGCCAGCCTACAGGGAACTGAACCCTGAAACTGTGAGAGAGAAGGGACCTCTCCTTTAAACTGAGGGAATCAAGTGTTTTTCCCAATGATGGGAAAGTAATTTTAAAAACTGCATCACTGATGTTTTAGCCTCAGTGAGATTAGTTTAAACTGCAAAAACTGTAAAGCAGCAAATTTACATTTTAAGTCACAGAATTTGCACTAATTTGTTGTAGCAAGAGGAGACCCCCAGAGGTCATTTTGCACATTCCTAACAGCAGTATATATTAGCATTGTTTTAGAAGTTAGGAACTGACGGATGCTGGGTGAATTTCATTTTAGTTGTGCATAAATCCAAGCTCCTTTCACATTTTAGTAGGTAATTCACCATTTGGAAGACATTCAGATTGGTTAATCTTACCACATCTGTCAGTGTACTTAAGTACGTGTATGGGTGACAGGAGGTGGCAGGAAAATATTCATTAAAAAAGGAGTTTAGAGAAAGACAACACTTTTTTTTTTTTTTTTTGCTTTTCCCCTACTCCATTTAACTAAAGAGATTCATATGAAACACAAAAGACAGACTGTCTTGATGAGTTATGTGCCTTTATTTTTCCAAATATCCAAAGTAAGATGATTCTCTATTCACCAGATAAAACACTGGAATGTGAGGATGATTCTGTAGCTTTTGCAGAAAACTATTAAAATAATGCCATCGAATAAATCACCTACTTCATAGATTAATTTAAAGTGCCGTGAGACAGCTAGCATATCCCCATAGTTCACTTATTCATGAGCAGCGTGCTTTTCTTTCTAAGTTGCCTGGAAAGACAAGATGCTTTTGTTAGTTAATGCCCAGTATAATTAGTTTACATTGAAATATTGATTTTACATTAAGGAAGACAAATGCGAATGTATTGGCCTCTGAAAGCTGTTTTTATAAAGACTGACAGTTTTCAGATAAAAAGACGTGGCACTGTCATTTCTGTGCAAGTCCTGTGCTTGTACTCTTTTTGCACAGAGTGGTGCATTGAGCCTGAGGTCAGTGCACTGGTAGAAGAGACCAGGTCAAAATCTCTGCATCTGGATTAAATGAACCTGTAACTCTACTTACCTCTGTACCTGCTCCTACCACGTTCCCACAGTCATTTTGTGCTTCATTTTTGATAGCCACTGTCTCTTCTTGGAAAATTTGCAGGGTATTTTAATGACCATAGCTCCTGCTCCCCTCAAACTTTTTGAATTCCCTTTGGTGACTTCACATACGTTTAAATATTGGATCCATTAATAATATTGACAAAAAAGAACAAGAGATCATCAAAATGGCTTTGCTAACTTCCACTGAATTCTTTCCTCTGTATGTGCATGCGTAGCGTGCACGTGTGTGTCTGCTCTGGAATAAAATGGTTGTGAATTAAAGTTTTGAAGTCCTTTATTAAAATTACATTATTTCCTTGGGGTATTTAATGATTAACATAAAAATAAAGTTCTCTAGAGCAACAACTTGTAATCAGTATAGTGGAGTGAGCAAAATGTGCAGTGCATGTTTAAACTAACAATTTATTGCAGAAGAAGACGCAGCCCCACCTATCTTCTTCAAAGTGCACCGCCCCTCAGCATCCTAGACACTTCTTGAAGCAGTTGTGGAAATCTTCATTGAGTATCTTCACAGTTGTGATGAAAATACCGTGAACGCTGTTGCGTGCCCCAAAGGAAAGGAAAGGAGGGCTCGGAAAGCTACAGGTTTCCTAATGCACCTGCTTCCCTGCACCTGGAGCCATATGACGCGCGCGCTTCCCAAATGTCAGAACGAACGTGAAAGCTAAAAGCTTCAAATGGACTCCGGATCACCACGCTGCTGCGACAGCACAATGAAGACGCTCACATCCAGAAGAGCTTCAGAGAGCGGCAAAACGTGGAGGAGTAAAATCTGTTCCAATCTAGGGCGAGTATTTTGAAAGGAGATTAATAGCAATGTGTCTTTTACCGGAATAAGTTTTCTAAAATGTAAGGATCCACATCGTTTTGCAATCACACAAACACGTGTAGCAGTCTTGCAACCTGTGTTCTGGGGAAATGTGCTGTGGAGAGCAGGAAGTTGTGTGTGCAGACCTCCCCCTGGGTTTACTGAGCTGTCAGGCAGTCCATCACCTCCACAGACGCGCTCAGAACTGTTTCACTAACGCTTCATCCAGAGAAATTGGTATATCGTACCTATGGTCACTAGGATTTGCATATCATTCATGTATGTTTATATTCTATGACATACCTACAATAATTCGAATGATTTTGCTACCTCAAATATTTCTTTGAAAGAGGGACTTGATGGCAATGCTGGACAATTTCTGTTAATACTCTACCATTATTTCCCTTTGCATAATAGAAAGAAGGCTATATTACAGCAAATGTTTTGAGGCCACAATGTCCATTTAATTTTATCAGTAGTTGATACTACAATGAAAATTACATTTTCTTTAAAAATAGTGGCACAGTAAATTATACTAGAAGATACAATCACATCAAAAATTAATACTCATTAGCAATTGCCTGAGAAATATGAAAACAGGAGCAAAGGAAGTGAAGAGTCCAATTCATAGGTTTGGGAGTCTACAATGAACAGTCTGAATTTGCACTCAAATACATACTGGCTTGTAAATCAGTAGATTAATGAGTGGACATTCAGGCTACATAAACCTCTATTTTATCTTCTGCTTTGCTCTCTTCAGCAAAGCTGAAATTGCTGGGGGTTTTTGTTTTTTGTTTTTTTGTTGTTGTTGTTTTTTGAGACTGGGTCTCACTATGTAGTTGAGATTCACCTGAAATTCACTATGCAACCCAGGATGGTCTCGAACTCACAGTGATCCTCCTGCCTCAGCCTCCTGAGTGCTGGGATTACAGGCGTGCGCCACCACTCCTGGCATTGAAATTGCTGTTCTTGACTGCCATCTCTCCACTGTTCATTGCAAGTTGCAGTTGTAACTCTTTTCAGTTTTCAGTTTGTGAAGTATGGCATGATCTTTGCCAACATAGTGTGATAATTTATCAGTTTAAGTGAGTTTTGTCATCATCTTTTTCCTCTGACACTGAATAACAGTTTTTTCTTGATTAGCCTTTTGATCTCTCTGAAAATGAGGACATTAATACCCAGCATGTTGTTACTTACAGGATGGACCAAGAACAAATGCCAAAACCTTACTAAGTTGTCCTGTAGGAAGTCAGGTATGAAAAGGATGCAATTATTAGGAATAATCTATATTCCCATAGTAAATTCAGTCATGACTTCCATATCTTTTCATTATTCATAGTTAGCATAGCAGTGAAATGAATAATAAATAGTATTAAAATATAGGTAAGCAAGCAGAGAACTACATTTAAATATGCTTTATAGCAATAACTATATTGCTAACATCATCATTGTTTTCATATCATACAAGTTAAACATCGTCAAAATATCAGCCAGTATATAACTTCTATTCTGGAGAAAAAGTAGATGTTTGTTTCTGGTGTGATGGACCCACTACTTAGCAAGAGCAGTAGTACATGGATTTAAAAAGCTGCAAACCTAGGTGCTGGAGGAATACCTGGGGCATCGCTAGATTTACAGATGGAAAGTCAGAATACAAACCCTGTCGCCACCACCCCTAGTTTTGTGGTTGTACAAACCAATTTCGCTTTGTTAAACCTTTCGTGTATAAATCTAACACACGAGTACTCATTGCTTACAGCACTCTGCAGCTACAAAGCAATTGTGAAAACACATTCCGTATTTTCATGCAAATGCTGTTTGAGACAAATGCTATTGTTTTTGAAAATCAGCTAAATATATTTAAATAAAAATCAAGTCATAGTAAAGCTGACTCCAGTTCTAATCTTTTTTACAGTTGGTTACCAGCTATACAAATGTGGGCAAGTTATTGAATGGTTAATAATATTACCTTGCAGGCATTAACTAGGATGTTGAATACCTGTATCTGCCTCTCAATAAAAACAGGCACCTGTTCTAGAGGCATTGCTTGTCTTTATGGCTGCAGATATGACTCTTTTTTTTTGAGTTCCGTAAATCTTGAAAGATACGGACAGGTGTTTGACACTCAGTCACACGTATGACTGCGGTGATATGTTCATGGGAAAATAGATGAAAACTGTGCAGTGTCTACTCTCCTGTGCTTTACTCCGCACCCCTCTCCTTCACTAACCTGAAACAGAAAGCTGTACATTAATGTACGTAAGGGAAAAATCATTGGATGCTATCAGCTTAAGGGCATCCCATTTTCAAAGCTCCATTTTACTCATAGTGGTTAACGGTGGACATAACCTTTATGAGATTTATAGGACAGAGCTCTGTTTCAGTATTTTTACTCCTTAAACATGCAGCTCCTGAAAGCTAATCTGAAATGTTCATTAGTATCTTCACTAGCCCTGTTTTTCTCTGGGATATTTTTTAATTGGAATTCTGGATACAGATAATAATAGCTTTCTGCTTGAGCATGAAATGATTCCCTTTTCTGCCTTTTGTGGGAGATTTCTGCTTCTCAATACAAACTGCAATAATGTATTTATGAAATCCATATCCTCTTTTGAAAAGCTAAATTTAGCAAAAGCATTGCAGGTGTATCTGGAGACTGTGTCCCCGTCCTGTGTGGCAATGTTAAGGTTTAGGATAATCAATTACTGCTCTCTCAGGGGAAGCAAAAGTGCTGAAGAGTCCTTAAAGTCTCAGCAGGAGTGATTTTACTTACAATGAAGGAAATTACATCCATTATGAATATCAGTCGCTTTGCTACAATGTCTCTAAAAATACAGAACGTGGCAAGAGGAACTCAAAAGAAAAAAAATATTAAAAACCCAGGCAATAACAGCACACCAGCTATGTTTTAAAAATTAAAATCAAAATGAAGTTTTCTTTAATGCCCGCTTCTGACTGGTGTTCAGAGGGAAGTCTGGTCTGTGTGGGGAAGTATTAGATACACATAAGCAGGTTCTCTCTGCTGCTGGCTGCTGATCACAGCCCCGAACTGGTTTGCATACACGATACTGTTGAATAGATTTGGGATTTATTCATGGATTGCTTGGGGTCCTGTTCCAAGAATAGTTAATGCTCTCTTCCTGGATTGTCCATCCTCAATATCTGTATGATTCATGTCTCATAGATGCTCTCTAAGTCTCTTAATTCAGTAGACAGACCCCTCAAGACAGACCTCCCTATAGGTCACAGAGGATTGCTGAGGGAAAAAAAAGAACATTTAAGTAATGAAGACTTAAAATGAAAGTACTGAGGTAGTGTCCTACTAAACTAATAGTCACATTCTGTAGCCTGGTGCAATTTAAAGTGGAGAGAGACTTAATAGATTTAGAAGTCAGGAACTTCAACCCTGATTCTGAGAAAAGATGTCCGCATTGAAATGCTGTGCCATTTCTAAGGTTTGTGGCATTTATGGTGCTCATAAAACTGTAGAACCATAAAATATCAAAGAAATTTTACAAAACCAGCCTCCAGGAGCAACTTAAAATGAAACTGCCTTGGCCATTTTTTTTTTCTTTTTCTTTTTAAGACATGTGAGAGTCAGAAAGGAGGTTAAACAGAGGCTCTCCTCACTCCCAACTCGAATGTCACGATGCCATCCATCACTCCTCTCTCCCAGTCCTCAGGACCTCTCTGTAACAGTCTTTGAAAGTAAGTAATTTCTTAGAAAAGTAGATTTTAAAAGGAAAGATTTTGCCTTAACGCTGTGCAGTTGCTGCTTTGTGTGTATTCGTGCTGATTTTATTCCATTTGATCCAACCAGAAAACTGACAGGGGGAGGTTGAGGGCCGTGGCAAGATTCACCTTCTCTCATAGTTTGGAAGACATTTATTTTTAGGTCATAAAATTCAGGATTGATTTTGTGTTTCGTTGTTGTTGTACGTGTTTTATGTTGCGGGAGGTATGGGATACATTGCCAATATTTATCAGCATTGCTAAGAAAATTTTGCCTGGGAATAGGATTTTGTTATGTATAGGTATATCGCTTCACAAAGCAGAAAGGATGAGAAAATCTTTCAACATGAACACACATCCTAGTACTATTTATTGAAAAATAATTTCAATATATTAAATGGCATAAAGTGAATCAATAATGAAGTAAATGTATACATTTAAAAATGGAGCTATAGAACTGACATTGTGAGAAAGGAACAAAAGAGCTAAAGGAGTAGGGGAAGTGGGAAGGGTAGGGGAAAGGAAATGAAAAAAAATATGAGAAAAGGAAGAAATGGAAACAAAGTCTTTGTAAATAGGGAAGGGTGGAGGAGGTGAAGGGAGGGCAGGGGAATGGGGAAAAATTAAGAGCCAAGATCTGTCATGTAAAGGTACAAGATCCCAAAGATGAATGTGACTGTACTGTATATTTAAAAAGTGCCATAAACTCAATGAAAAAAAAAATGGAACTATAAACAGTAGATTACGAAAACCTTTGCAGAGAACATAAAGTTAAACCCAAGGTAGAATGTGTATTTTGGCCCAGCTGGGCTGCTGTAATGTCATATCGTAAATCGGGTGGCTTGAAAAAGCTACTGTATTTCTCTAAGTTCCGGAGGGCCGGAAGTCCGCGGATCAATGCACCAGCCGGATCGATGGGGCTCCTTCCTGGTTCTTAGAACGATAGCTTCTACCTGAGTCCTCACGCTGGGACAGCGACACAGCATGACCTTCTGGGGTCTCCACACCAAGGACACTGCTCCTAGCCATGTGCCTCGGTAGGTCACCTCCCCGAATCTCCCTCTCCTAACAACACCATAGACTTGAGTGAGTTTCAATATATGAATTTCAGGAGACTCAAAGACCCACACCATCAAGCAGAGCCTCGTTCAGTGTGATGTTGCATTTGTTTAATTGGGGCGCGTCTAGCTTTATTGACGCATAACTGAGACAAGTGTTTTATACTGAAGATGTACAACATCATTTGATATGCATGTATGTTCTGAAATGACTACTGCAACCAATGAATTTAGCACAACTATCCCCTTATCTTATCCACTTATTGTTTTCCTGTGGTGAGAATACAGAAAATTTACTTTCTTTGTAAATTTGCAGTATGTAATACAGTGTTAAGTATAATCACAATGTATTTCCTTTTTCACAATTTATGCCCTATATAACTGTCTGTACCTTTTCACCAAGATATCTCCATTTCTTCCCAGTTCTCAATCCCAGGTAACCAATTTTCTGCTCTAGTATTTCCGAGCTCAACTTTTTTAGACACTTCCTATCAATGGCACTGGGTCAGATGTGCTTTTCCGTGTCTTGGGTATTTCATACAGCACAATATCCTCCAGATACACATGTGATGTTCAAATCAACAGTGTTTCTTCTTTTTTAAGGTTGAATAATATATCACTGTGTTAGTGTGCATTACATTTTCTTTATCGCCTCTTTTGCCAACAGACACTGCTATAGTTAACATGTCGTGAATACTGTGAATAGCACCACTGTCAAAATCGGAGTAGGTAGGGTGGAGGGAGTGAAGAGAGGGGTGGGGGGTGGGGAAAAAATAAGAACCATGATACATTATGCAACGGTGTAAGATCCCGATGGTGAATATAACTGTATTGCTTACCGAAATTGTACCAATAAACTTAAAATACTTTTTTAATTATTAAAAAGTTGGAGTACAGTGACATTATTTCCTTTATAGATATTTCCAGAGGTGGATCACTGGACCGTATAATATTTCCTTTTTTTTAACTTTTAGAGAAATCTCCACAGTGTTTTCTATCATTGAAATTTCCCATAGTCAATGCATAAGTGTTCTGATTTCTGCACATACTTATCCACAGTAGTTACCTTTTCTTTTTTTATTTTTGGTAAAATTTATGTTTCTTTTTTATTTGATGAACTACCATTATACAACTATTTAAAAATGTAATCTAATGATTGCTTTTCTTCAAGGTGTAATGGTAATACATTGCCAACTTAGAAATTAATGAGAATATGTATTAAGTCCTCTATGATTATTCTTGTTTTATAGTGAAATAAATTAATAAAATATATTTAGTTCATGTACATAATTTAAATAATTTTAATTGATTTTATTGGTACATTTTAGATATACAACATAAGGACATTCATCATTGGAACTTGCACCTTTACATAATCCATCTTGGTTCTTATTTTTTTCCTCATTCCCTTGCCCTCCCTTCCACCCCTTTACCCCTCCGTATTTGCAAAGACAGTTTCCATTTTTCACTTTCTCTATTAATCACATTCCCTTCCTTCCTCTCCCCTACGCCTCCCACTTCCTCTCCCACTTTGCCCCTTTTCTTCCTATTTCACATTATCTATTATACCTTTTAGTCCTTATTTACCCTTTCAGTTTCTCACACTAGAGAAACTATTCAGTATTTACACGTGTGTCCTATTAATTTCACTTAAGAAAATGTAGTGGTTTTTGAAATATAAAATGGAGTACTTCTCAGCCATAAAAAATGAAGAATTAGAGACACTTGTAACTAAATGATGCACATTGAGGTGATAGTCTAAAGTCAAATAAACAGTCATTACCTTTGCATTTTGTGATCATACTGCACTGAACTCTGTCAGGTTGATGTCTGGTTTGGGTTTACATGTCCCTGTGTATTACTGATAGAGAATATCTTATGAATTTCTTGGCCACTTGTATTTCTTATTTGGATAAATGCTTCATTGCTGATATTTAATTCAGATTGCTTGTTTGCTATTGAGTTGTTTAAATTCCTCATATATTTTGGAAAAAAAATCCTTATATAACATATAGTTATGACTACTTTGCCTGTGCTTTAGATTGCCTTTTTACTTCTTTCATTGTTTCTTTTCCTTTGCAGAAATTTTTGATAGGATATATTACTCTCCACTACTTTTGCTTTTGTTACCTATAGTTGGGGTTTTATACCCATGAAAAATCATTACTGGAACAGAATATAGCTTCTTCTCTATGTTATTTTTTTATTGGTAGTTTTAGCATTTTAGAATTTGCACTTATGCCATTAGTTCATTTCCAGCTTACTTTTGTATATGGCGAGATAAAGCTATTTTCACTTTTCAGCATATTGATATACAGTTTTACAAATAAATGGTGATTTTTTGAAGAATGTACACTTGGTTCACTGTGTATTTCGGTTGCTTTCCCAAAGATTACTTGAATGAATATTTGTGGATTTTTTCTAGCCTTTCTATTCTGTCCACTATCTGCATGTTTGTTTTTATTACAGTACTGTATGACAGTTTTGAAACCAGAAGGTTCATTGCATCCATCTTTGCTCTTATTTCAACAGATTACTTCTGCCATTGATTCTTTTGTGGTTTCAGGTGAATTTTGGGTCATGTTTTTTTTTCTATTTCTGTGAAATATGGCCCTGGATATTGGATGTAAATTGCAGTAAATATATAGTACACTTTGAGCAATATGAACATTTTGGCAATATATTTTCCAATTCATGGAGACGGTATGCCTTTCCATGGATGTGTACCTTTTTCAATTTCTTTTAGAAGGGTTTTGCAATTTCCATTGTACAGAGTTTTCTGCCCATATTTGTAATCACTACCATATATATTTATTTTTATTTAAGTGAGATTATTTTCATAATTTTATTTTTAATAGGTCCTCATCAGCCTATGCAACCACAATTCATTATAGACAGTGCTTTTATAACTTGCAACTTTACTAACTTTTTTGTACTGGGGATTGAACTCGGGACCTTTCACTTACGATGCAGGTAGCAGAACCACTGAGCTAAATCCCTGGCTCTTACTTTACAAAATTTTTTTAAAAAATTAATTTTAACAGTCATTTGGTTGAGAATTTGGGGATATCTATGTATAAATATATGTCAAATTCAATTCAAAAATTATTATTTTCATTTAATCTGATTCCTTTTATTTATTTTTTCTTGCATAACTACTCTGGTAGCCCATGCAGTACCAGGAGAAATGAAGTGGCAACGGTGGGCATCCTTGTCTTATTCCTAAAGTCAGAGGACAACCTCTACATTTTTATTTTTTATTTACCACTAAGTATAATATTATCTTTGAGTTTGTTGTATATGGCCTTTATCGACTTAGAATAATTTCTAAACCTTTATAAGCTCTAATGTTTTAATTTCTCTGTCTACATTTTACATTTTAATGTCACAAATTTCATGTTTTTTTGAGGGGTGTACAGGGGATCAAACTCTGTTCCTTGCACTTGAGAAGCAGGTGGTGGCACCATTGAGCTAAATTTCTGTCCCCACAACTTCCACCCTTTAATGTTATGTTAAATTTTTAAAATTATTTCAATATTTTTGTTTAATATTAATACTGAGATTTAATGTAATTTACAAACTAACATTACATATGAGTTTTCTGAATTTGACCATTTAATTTTACCAGTGAGCTTTAAACTTTCATGTCCTTTAATATTACTGAAAGCCGTCCTTTTTATTCAGCACTAACTTTAACATTGTCGTAAGCAGGTTTGGGGGTTTGAAGTCCAGGGCCTTTTGCTTGTTTGAGAAAGACTTTATGTCCTCTTCATTTCCAAAGTTTTCTAGCCAAAATTTTCTCACTTGTCAGGTATTTTTTCTCTTTAGCTCTATGAACATATTCTTCTAGTCTCTGTAAGTTTTCTGCTGGGGATTATTTGATAGGCTTCTATTAATTTTTTTTCTCTTCTTTGACAATTTTGTGTCTGATTTTTTATACTTTTCTTCTATAACTGATATTTTCTTTAGATTAAATTTGAAAAATATTTGACCTTGATATGTCCGAATGTCCATATTTTCCCACATCGGGAAAGTTTTCAGCCTTATTTGTTGATGAGCTTTCTATTCCATTCATTCTTTATTTCCATGTATGACATCATACTATGCAAGTTAACTCTCTTGAAGACATCTCACAAAACCTATGGGCTTTCTACATTATTTTCTCTTTTTTTCTCTATGATTGAATATATAAATTGCATCTTTTTAAGTTTAAAGATTTTTGCTTAATTCAGCTTTTGACATTTGGTTTTTTTATTTACTTCCACACATTCTTCAAGAGTTTTTGTTTGATTTTTGTTTTCCTGTAGTAAACTTACTTTTATTATTTTTCTCAGTTCATTATCTGTGTTCTCATCTCAGTTACTGCTCTTCCTTAAAACAATTATTGGAATTGTTTTTTCAGCAACGCATCAAGTTCTATTTCTTTGTGACCAGTTAATGTAATCATTACCATTTTTCATCAATAGTACCATGTAAAAATTGTCTTCATGCTTCCTGATTCCTTGGGAAACTCTTTTCATTTTGACAAGCTAACCACCTTCTCTACTGCTTACTCTCTGGATTTAGAAAAGAAAAGATTTTACCGTGGGATTTACAAATCCTGGCTCAAAATTCTGAGGTTCTTTCACTCTTTTCATCTACCTGTGCAAACTGAAAAGCTTTTGAGAGAAATCTTAAGACTCGAGGGTATTTCTTCCTCTCCCAAAGCTGAGTATGGTCCGTTTTCTTTTCCTGGAGAGTGCATTGAGACTTTCGCACTTGCATCTCTCATGCCAAACTTGGGGCAGTGACCCAGCTGTCTGTGCCAGACACTTTCATTTAGGATTCCTGAGGACTCTGCAGAGCCAGCCTTGGGTGAAGGTGGTGCGGTGTGGAGCGAGATTGCAGTGTTTGCGCAATGGGCAGTGAGGACAGGACCCACAGCGGTGCATCTCGTGGAGTCAAGGCCCGGCCTTCTGCTGAAGCTGATGAAACGGTACCTGCAGGCTCCCTTTCCAGCTTGCAGAGCCTCTAACCACCCATCTGTGCCCACTTTAATACTCGGGGTGCCGTGGGAGCTGGGAGGCAGTGAGCCTCGGGAGCAGGTCTCGTGCTTAAGGACAGTGAGCTCTCGCTTCACAAGTCAGCCCTTTCCCAGTGAAAGAAACTGCCAGCTGAGACCCTCCCACTATTCCAAAGGAGGTTTCTTGAAAGTGATGATGCTGCCTACAGTTGTATGGTTCAGGGTTAGATAGTGTTTGAAAACATATTTTTTCCAAGATGAATACATGTGCAGGCAAGAAAGGCAAAGCTTTGCTGTAAGATTTCGCAAATGATCGAAATACCATTTGGCTTGAATAATAGAAAATGAAAAACTAAAGCAAAACAATCCACATTTATGTTAAAGAATATTTATAAATATATTTTACAACTACTTCAAGAAGAGATATTCTAATCGAGATATATTTTCTACTTTATGAACTTTGTGGTTTAAGATAATGTGGATAGATACAAATTACACATATGAATATACTTTATTCATTTAAAGCAACGCCTCAAAAATCTCTATTTTGACACAAAATACATTTTTAATGAATAAACATATTTCATGTCATTTTGAGAGTCACAGTGTTTCATACTTTTCTGGTTCCTATTGCATATAATAATGAAATATAATATAATAATAATATAATGATTCATATAATTTCCACAGTGTTCCACCGATATTTCAGAGCCAGTGCCACTTTCACCATTTCCTGAATAAGAAAGCCGATCAGGTGTAGAGAACTTGCCAAATGACCAAGGAACATAAACCTGTCTTGTGGCTTTAAATGAAGTATTTCTTTTGTAATTGTTCTTAATAACTTGCTGTAATAAAAGTGTGCATAATAGTAGCTTATGTTTGTGAAATGTAGTCCAGTATATTCCTTCACTTCTCAAAAGTATTACATATGTATCATTCTTAATTCTCCATATACGCTATTTTATTCCTTAAACAACAAATGGAATTGAAAGTAGAATTAAAGTTTGTTGAATAAGTGGATAAAAACAAATAAAAAGTTATCAATGGAACAATTAGTGAATTAAATTCAGTAGATTGGTGTCCAATTAGTTGGTGTCAGAAATAGAATTACTTTATCAAAAATTGTTTTTGTGTTGTTCCTTCAGCAAAATATAAATTTAAGTTATTTATATAAAGCTGACCAAGCTTCTCTGTAACACTGACTGCCATAAATTTCAGGCATTCTTTAGTAATAGGACACAAGCTGGGCTTGGGGATGGCTTTCTAGCACATAAAATTTTCTAACCTTCTATTTTGATGGCTCTAGCATGCAATTTTGTTGAAATTCTTTGAGATTGCTAGGATTTCTAACATATTCACATCATTTATTTTAAGAGGGAGAAGAGGGCAACACAATATACAACATAAAATTTATTTTTAGTCTTGGATTTTTCTTTCTTAGAGAACACTGTGCAAGTAAAAATATTTCAAATTTAGAGGACAAAAAGCTCTTACACTAATATAGCATTTTTATGACTGAGCTTAATGAAGCTTTGTTTTCCGACTGTATTAATAAAATGTGAGGGTTTGTGATCAAATTTACTAAAGTACATTTACAGGTGTCTTGAACATGCACAAGAGCCTTAGTAAAAAGTCAGAAAGCAACTATTCAAAGAAATCATGGAAATCTAAACTTTATCTTCTCAAGTAACCAATACTTTTTAAATTTGTTTGTGTTTTGTTTCATTTATGGAGTTCCTCTGATTAGTTCCAGATGCTGTTGATTCTAGAGATAGTTTGTGAAATACTACCATAGCTATGTTATATGAAAATAACCTCATGTAAAGTCAACCATCATGGGATCCGGTCCTAACTCAACAATTAAATTGCCTCTGCAGATGTGATGAAGACACCACACTGCACTTGAATTAAACCTTGATGGGGAAGTTTTAGGATGAACTAAGTTTTAAAGATGAAAGTGTTTGAACAGGTTTCTTGAAAAGTGAAAGTTTCTCAGTGGGCAGTATGAGAATACAAAGGACTTACTGCAAAGATTTACTTAAATTCAAAGTTCTACCTGTTTTGGAAATGGAGAGTCTTTTTCTGTCCTTTTATCTTTGCATTTAAAGACATAACTTTTATAAAATTCATGAAAACATATGTACACAGGCTTCTGTTCTACAAAAATATGTGTGTTCATCTGTGGAAAGAATGTTTTTATGTTGAGCTACCAGGACGAAAGTGGAGAGCATCTTCGGACATGTGGAAATGAGCCTAAATAGAAGCACGAAACTTCATTTGATTCACTTTGTTAAAATTATCTAAAATGAATATATGAATATTGTATAATTTAACAATTTATTGAACATTTAGAGTAATCCAGTGTTTGTGCTTATGTTGTTTGTACGTTCACTTCTATGATGAATTTGAGGTTTTAAAATAAGTCAGAATTCATTGCCACGTTGAACATAAGCATTATTGCGTTTGATTGCAACAAAGTAATAGTCTTATAAATGTCATTAATAAAATCCTTTGAACAATAAAATGTCTAATTTAGAAATAATCCTTTTTCTAAATGTGTTCTGTATTTGACCTTTTCCAGAATCAGCTAAAATTATTATTAGAAATGCAGCTTTTTGATTTCCTTCTCAGCTGCGGAATATTAAAAGCTGAATTTTTAGAGACTAAAAATAGAGATGATGCATAATTAACAGGAAACTTCACAAAATATTCAACTCACATGTGTGCTGAAATTGAATATTGTTTTATTAGTTGATGAGATCTCCAACTGAGATTTGAGATTGAGAATAATTTTGAATAACGGAATCATGAAATTTTTCTTTGCATAAAAATTTTTTTCTCATGCAAATACAAGTATTCTCTGGATAATAAATACAAAATTCACAGGTAAGTCCATACAAGTGGGCCTAAAGGTGGAGAAAATGTTCAGACTCATTAGCAGTTAGAGTAATGCTAGTTAAAATAATATCCATTAAATTTTCAAAATTTAAAATAAAATGATAATACTTCTCTGGGGGTAAGGAAGTGATTTTATGGAAATAGGAGTAACTATAGTCTTTTTTGGAAAATTATTTGACAATATCTATTAAAACTAAACTCTTTTTACACCTTGGCCTAGAAATTTTGCCCTGACTCTTTTTCACCTAAACAAAAGGATCAGTAATTAAGAATATCTATTCAAAAAGATGTTCAAAATTGGCAAAACTTGGAAATAGAATGCCTTCTCATTAATTGGAATAGCACATAATACTGAATTACAATTATACCACTTGAATTGGTGGAATTTCCGTGTTGTCTTAATTACTTCTGTAGAAAATTGTAGTATAATATCATGTTTCACAATTCACACACCCACAGTGTTTCTACTTTTGAATGCTTGTAAGTTTGTGTATGATTATGTGATTATTGAGTAAAAGAAACTAGATCAGGCTGTAATCGACTTACTCGGAGAAAGGATGAGAAAGGAGAAGCAGCCAGGCGTGGCGGTACACATCTGGAAACCCTGCACTCTGGGCCGCTGAGGCGGACGGATCTTAAGTTTGACTTCAGCCGGGGCGACTTGGAGACTTAATGAAACGATGTCTCTAAAGGCAAAGTAGAAGAATGCTGGGGGGAAATTTCCTGGGTTCAATCTCCAGTAGTGAGGAAAGAAAAGAAGGAAGGATGGGGGAGGAGGAGGAGGAGAAGAAAGAAAGAAAGAAAAAGAAGGAGAAAAGGCAGGAAGGAGAGAGGAGAGGACAGTGTAACTATAAAGAAGGTGGCAGCGGAATAAAAGAGAGAAAACGTTCAGTTATGTATGAAGTCATTTTCCTTATGTTAAAATAATTTATGCATGTGTGTGGCTTACAAATTCCTATAAGATTTCCGGGCCTCTGGAAGTGTGAGTAGGGTCCTCAGCTAACTGCTAACACAAGGGGTTAAGTGGAGGGAAGGGCTGTCTTGGTCCTTAATATCTTTGTACTGTACCACATTTTGCAACAATCGTATCAGTTTTATATTGCACATTTTAAAAAAAAACTTTTTCAAATACAGACTCTTCATTATAAAACATCTCCAGAGTAAGGTCTATTTTGAATGAAATGAAATACATTAAAAAGATTCTCCAAATGAATGAGGTGAACTATGTAGAAGACATAATCTAGTGGTGAGACTTCGATTACTTTTTCAAACTTTCTCTTGGCCGGCAGTCCAGTAGTTTATGTAAATACATACGCAATTGATTATTCTTAATCACAACCTTCGTCCATACATTTCAGACATGCGCAGTGACCGCGTTCCTCACAGGGCCTTCGCACACGCGCACGATGCCTCTTGCTTCTTTTTTCTTTCTCCATTTCCCCTCCTCTCCATTCCGTTCTTTCCCCCTCCTTTTTCACGAGAGCTTTGTTTGCAACTTTTCCCTCTATTTCCTTTTCCTCCTTGTCAGTTCTCCCTTTTTCCCTCCTCCTTTCCTAGTTCCCCGTCATATTTGAATATTTTCTTCTATTTCGCAATGTCTACTATACGTTTTGGTCCTCATTTACAATTTCAGTTGTCCATAGCAGAGATACAATGTGACTCACTTAAAAGTTGGGTCTCGAGGTTACCCAGAACCGTCTCAAGCTTATCCTTCTTTACCACAGAGTAGTTCTCCAATGTATATTTAAAAAGCACGCATCTTCTTTATCCATTGAGTGGTTGATGACCGTTTGAGCCTATTCCAAGATTTAGCTATTACAAAAATGACCTGCTACGAACATGAATGTGCATATATCACTGTGGTGTGTTGCTTTTAATTCTTTCAAGAAATTCCAAGAAGGGGTATATCTGAGTCATGGAATCTCTAGTTTCAGTTCTTTTGGGAATCTCCACACTAATTTCCACAGCAGTTGCACCAGTCTGCACTCCCACCAACAGTGAAGAAGGGTTCCTTTTTCCCCACAGCCCAGCCAGCATTTGTTACTGGTAGATTTCTTGAAAATACCCATTCTTCTGGAGTGAGGTGGAATCTCAGAGTTGTTTTAATTTGCATCAGTTGAATGACCAGGGACACTGAACGTTTTTTCATATATTTATTTGGTATTTGTACTTCTTAATCTGAGAGGCATGTATTCATCTCAGATGCTCATTGCTCTATTGGGTCTTTAAATTTGGGGGGAGTCTTATTTTTTTCCAGTTCTCTATATATTCTAGATAATAGACTTTATCTGAGGAACCACTGGCTAAATTTTTTTTCCTACTCTGTAGGTTGTCTCTTCGCTCTGTTTGTGGTTTCTTTTGCTGTTCCTCAGCTTTTCAATAAGATGAGATTTCTGTCATTGATTCTTTTTAGTATTTCTCATGACAGTAGGGTTTTGTTTATAAAGTCTTTGTCTATACTTATATCTTCAAGAGTTCTCTTCCAGAAGGTTTAGTAATTGTTTAATATTTAGAACTATAATCCATTTTAATTTAAATTCAGTGCATGTAAGAGAGATGGTGAGAGTTGTGGGCATGTGGAAACCCAGCTCAACACCATTTACTACAAGCCGGGCATGGTGGATCACACCTGTAATCTCAGCACTCGGGAGGCTGAGGCAGGAGGATCACTGTGAGTTCAAGACCAGCCTGGGCTACTTAGTGAGTTCCAGGTCAGTCTCAACTGCATAGTGAGACCCTGTCTCAAAAAACCAAAAAAATAAAAATATAATAAAATAAATAAACACCATTTATTACAGAGGCTATCTTTCTTCCAGTGAGGATGTTTGGCCTCTTTGTCAAAGATAAGGTGACTGAGTGTGTTTAGAGTTGTTTCTGCATCATCTAATCTGTTTCATTGGTCCTCGAATCTGTTTTCTTTTCTTTTTTTTTCCAGTACAGTTTTTTTTTTTTATCACAGTAGCTCTGTAGTATAATTCCCTCTGCCTTGCCTTTGTTTCCAAGAATTGATTTTGCTATTCTAGGTCTCCTCTGATTTCAAACAAATTTTAGGATTGTTTCCCCTAGCTCTGTGAGGTATGCAGTTGGTATTGGGATTGGGATTGCATTAAATCTATATAACAATTTTGGGAGTATGGCCATTTTAACTGTTTTAGTTCTTCCTACCTAAATGAAAGGGATATCTTCCCATTTCCTGACATCCCCTTCAGTCCTCTTTTTCAAAGTACATTAGTTTTCAATGTAAATATTGTTTTATTCCACTGTTAGATTGATTCCTAAGTATTTCATTTTTTGATGCAATTGTGAAAGGTTTGGTTTCCTTAATTTCTCTCTCACTGAGTTTAGTATTCATGTACAGGAATGCTATTGATTTTTTTTTCCCTGGTACTGGGGATCGAACTCAAGATCTATCACTTGACGAAGCAGGTGCTGCACCACTGAGCTACATTCCTGTCCAAATGCTATTGATTTTTGAGTGTTGACTTTGCATCCAGCTAGGTGAATTAATTGGGTTATTTAATCTACACATTTTGGAGGAGTTATTGGGGTTGCTATACAGAGTATCATGTCATCTGCAAATAATGGTAATTTTTCTTCCTTTCCTATCTTTACTCCTTTCATGTCTTCCTCCTGTTGAACTGCTCTGGCTAATGTTAATGATATTGTCTTTAAAATGATTTTTAGCACAAGATCTTGCACCAAGTTTGCAATATGAGCTCCCATCTTCAATCTATGCATCACACACACTGGCTTTTGCTTTCTATATGTACACTGGGTGGGAAAAGCAGCACGTTTTTCTAATTTTAAATGAAAATATTTTATATGCCAGATGACCATAGCAAATATGAATCATCACTGAGACTTACTTGTAAACTGTCTTAAATGCACTCCAGTAATAATTCCTGGTATTTTTCACTAATCATAATGAATAAAAATAAAATTATTTCTTTTCCAAACATCCCGATCTATGATGTTTTAGAGCCCACAGAGCTAAAAAATTAAAAATTAATTCTCAGAATTTCAGTGTAAGTGTTAATTGCAGAAGATACTTTCCAAAGCCAACTTCATAGGAATGTCAGAATCAAGAAGCATTGTGTCCAAAACCTACACAAGACGCGAGTTAGGCTGCTTAAGATCTAGCTTGAGCTTATGTGGCAATGTGGCAGTTGTGTTGTAAGTGAAATGAGGAAGTTGCTATGAAATTCAACACAATTCGATCAGAGACAGCAATTTGATAGCAAATCCAGGAATAAAGTTTTTATTTTACTGCAGCCTTTCTCTCTCACTTCCTACTTCCTTTTGTGAGGGTCAGTAATGGAACTCTGTCCAGGGTAATTAAAGTCTCTAGAGAGAAGGACTGATATAATCAGGACAAATAGGCTGACTGCTTTGAAAACCTCCTCCTCCCTTTTCCTTCCACCTTGGTCTTGCATAGAGGGTGTTAACAGAAAATGTGTGCATACTGCCTCTTACTACTGCTACTTTCTAAGAGTTAAAAGGTTAATTTCTCACTAGAGACTCTGCCTGTTATAATTGCAGTGTTACTGTTGCCTACAGTGATTTTTTTTAAAGCACAATGGTTCTTTGTTTCATGGTTTATCATCACTCTTCTTATACATGAGTCAAACTTGAATTTCTGCCTTTTCCTAATACACATAAGCAAACTGCCCAAGCTATGAGAGCTAATGTTCCAAATGATAGACACTGATAAGTAGAAACATGAAGAAACAATTACAGATATTTAAACAATATATTGGTTTGAATGCTGATGGAATAAATGTCTAATGTAAGTGTGTGTGTGTGTGTGTGTGTGTGCGTGTAAATCAGGAAATGCCTGCCCCTACTCTCATGGCAGGAGAACCACTAGCATAAATTCCTTCTTACCATAAAAATTGGAAAACTAATCAACATAGAGGAGAAAAAAAAAACATATTTTGATACTGAGCAAAACATAACAAAGCCTGTGAGCACTAAAAGAAGAAAGTCTAAGATGAGCCTTGTAATCACCCTGAAATTTTGGACTGTAACACTGGAAGGAGAAACCCGCCTAGAACTCAAAATGTCCCTGAGCTGAGGATACAATGGTCAGAATTCCTGGAAGCAAAGGTAAGGACTTGCATACTGGAAGGAGATGTACAGAGATCTGTGTGGATGTCCACCTGAGTCTATAATGGAACACTAAGCTGTGTATGCATAGGGAGAAAAGCCATAGGCCTGAGAAAGAACTAAAAAGCTGTGACATGAAAAACTCCTGCCACCCATGCATGGTCAGCAGATACTTCATTTCTGACCACCCAGATTAAGAGACTTCATTGTACACCTGTACATAGCCCAAGAAGATACTACCTTAGTACTAGGTAAATGTTCCCCTTAAAGTAAATAAGATCTACTTAATATCCACACAAAAAAAGCTCAAAGCTGATCTTGAAAATATAAAGTTAATCCCAGTATCTTTCCATTTTCAGGAGAAATACAAAATAATATTTTTGCATGATTAAAAATTTCAGATGCTCAACATTGAGACAATCACAATGCACAACAATGAATAAATCATTACTAGACTCAAGGGAGTCAGAAAAATATAACCTTAAAACTAGAGAAAATCAGAAAATAGAAACAGCACCAGAAGTGAAGCGAATGATAAAATCAACAAAATAGCACTCTAAAGTAGCTATAGTGAATTTTCTAAGATGTTTTTAAAGATAAGGGTTTACTGAATGAGTGAATTAAAAATACATTTGAAGTCTAAGTGATAACAAAATATGTAAATTAGAAAACAAAATATGGACATATAAACTAAATGTGCACAACGGAAATGTAGTATCAGTGAATTCGAAAGAACAGAAGGAAGGAAGGAAGTTCTCCACCCGCTGTCATCTATTGATCACGTATGTCTTAATGTATACTTAATTTTTTATGTTACAAATTTAGAAACTGAGAAAAGCCTTAGTGAACTTTGGAACACTATTGAGCAAACTAACCTGTCATTGGTACACTGCCCAAGCAATCAAGCACGGCAGAAAAAATCTAATGGAATACTAAAATACTTTATAAATTTAATATAGACCAATAAAAAAGAAATACAACAAATGTAACAAAATCCAACCAATAAGAATGAAAACATATTTAATATTTTGATATAGAAACAGAAAATGGGAAACTGGAGGTACATATTTATCTGTACTTCACAGCAAATCTGGGGATGTGAATATCTGTAGAGCATAATTTCATATGAAAAACTTTAACTCTATAGGAAGTTCTCTCAAAAACAGAATTCAGAGCAAGAAGAAAAGAAGGCAGGTGGTACCTTAAAAAGTCGAATATGTTATGTTTGGTGGAGGAAGATGGCCACAAGGAGACAAAATAACAGCAAGCAAATAAAGGGAAAAAATTAGAATAACAACAACCTTAGGTATCTAGAATTTCACAAAATACTCTTGGTTAATTTTGGTCTAGTTCATCATATTCTCTAGATTATGGTGTAGAGTTGCAATTGATCCCACCAAAGAGATTGATGACTTCTCTTTTTTCCTGTCCCCTTTCTTTTCATTTTAGTTGGAAGAAGAGATCGCTCAGATTACTAGTATATACAAGGAGAAGCAGCAGGTGCCCAGCCCATAGCAGTGCATTTCAGCAGCTGTGGCTACTGTGCGATATTTACAGTACTCCCAATTCAAGGAAGACTAGTTCACATATGTGACACACGCAACCACATTACTGACCTTTGCTTTTTGAGTACCCCTGATTACCTCTTCTATGTTGTTCACCCCTTTCTATTTATTTCCCCATACTTAGCCTCCTATGGCTTTTCTTGGAGCGGGTATTGTTTTGACCTCTGCTAATGCTAAACTGAAATTCCTGTTTTTTGCTTTTTTATAAACATCTGTTCCTTCAAATCATTTATGGAAAAATATTTATCACGTGACCAGGATAATGACCTTCTGGGACTCTCATACTACTTTGAAGCTTGTATCCTTGCTGTGAACCTTGATAGTGGTTCGATCAAGAAGACTTGGGAGACAATGAAGGAACAGATCTTGCTTGGTGGTAAAAGTTGTTTTTACAGGGCAGCCATGGAATCAGTAAATGAAAGATACATAACATGATGACAAACATCCTAAAGCCATTAGACCAGACTGTAATTTTTATGAAATTGGATATATTTGAGTATAAGAAAGCAAGAGAGTCCACTACAACACAAGAATCAAAAACATGGTGATATAAGATACATCAGTTCCACTAATATTTTACATCATACTAGGTATGATCAAAGAATAGAGTGGATATCTAAATACCAATTGCTACAGTAAAATACACATTATCATTATTATTTCTCAAAACACCTGCTTTCATTTCCAACACAGTATCATTACCTCATCATTCTTGGCACTTGCTTTGAAGTTCTGAAAATCCTTTCTTGAGTGTCTTCACAATCACAGGTAACGTTGCTGCTGAGTGAAACTGAACAGAAAAGCAGGCAGGCACAAGCATCGCGGTGTGCCCTCATCTACCTTACTCACCAGGTCTGACACCTCCAGGCTTCAGGATCTCCCCCAACGTCAAAGTGATCATGACAGCTGAATGTCTTCAATCTGATCATGATATCAAAGCAACCAAAACACAGCAACTAAAGACAATGAAGAAAGAGGATTCCAGGACTGCTTCAGAAAGCAGCAAGAACAAGGACTGAGATAAGCACGTTTGAAGTGAGTATTTTGAAGGGAGCCCATGGCAATCTGCCCTTTTACTGTAATAAAATTTTAAATTAATATAGATTACTTTATATAAATATATATTCTCTCTATATACAGAATTTATAAACACTTCATTTTCTTTTAAAGAAATGCATGAAATGGAACATTAATATGATCAATATATCTGGATTATGTCATAACACTTCAGTCAATTTATTTGGTGAAATAGTAATTTATACAGTGACCATTCATGCTTTCATATTACCAGTCACCTTTGAAAATATTCTATTCAGAAATTTATCAGTGGATAACAGTGCTTCCATCTACTCTTTCTTAAAACTGTACTCACTACACTTCTTTCAAGTACTTTGGTGACTTCCTTTAGGGCTTGTAGCCCACTGTTTCTATTAAGCTAGTTAATTATTTTAGATCCTAAACATTTAGGCACTTCACCATTTCCACTGCAAATCCAACTGACAGAACAATCACCAATTGGATTGGCTGGTCATAATTATGTAGGAACCAGAAAGAGATTATTAGGACATATGTGGTTTCCCAAAAAGTAAACCACCTATGTTTTCATTAATTTTAATACATACATAAGGCAAATTATTAGTGAATTAATATGCAAGAATTTATTTATATACCAAAATATTGTATGTACACTAAGAAAACCTAACAATTCATGTACGTGCTTTAAAGAATTCTTGTCAGTTTGTATGGGATTAATGCTACTTGTAATCTTTCATTAAGTTAAATTATATGATTAGCTAGAAATGAAGACCTTTACTTCACATAAGCTTTGGAATATTTCCAACTAATATAATTACAAGCAATCTCAACCATGCCTATTAGTAATAAGAGTGGACAAGTGTGATCTTTTCAGCAAATGTGAACAGCAAAATTAGAATAAAATTATGAACATTATTTTTTCATAATGCAATTTGCTTTAAGTGGTTTCTGCTCCTGAGTAATGTAAGACAAGATAGATGGCTATGATTTTAGTGGCAAAGGGAGTCTCTCGTTTAAATGTAACAGGAAGGATTTCATCTTATGGGGAAAAAAATGAAAATGTGTCTACATTTAGTGTGTTTGCATATATGTACATAAGTTATTTTTCTAAAATAAATGAACTTTCAACCGCATATCTATCACCACAACTATGAGAGTATATTTCTTATCATCCATTTGTGTGTTGTTAATATTAGCAGTTGTCTTCTCTATGGAATTTGAGCAGGATAACAAATTGCCTCTGTACATTTTTAGAATCAGGGAGAAGTGCTGATTCTATTAACAGTCTGCTAAGTACAATGTCAGGTATCATGATACGTGTTTGCTTATTTCTACGTTCCAGAACCTATTTCTTAAAAGGCCATTTAGAGTTGGATTTTGTGAGCCAGGGTTTAATTATCTATAAAGTGAAGCTGGAGAAAGAGGTGACACCCAAGGTCCCTCTGGTTACTTTCTAGGGAAATGCTTCTTAGGCAGGGCAGCAAAATCCACCCCACGCCCGACTACAAGACTCTCGCCTTCCTTAGTAACCTGCACTTCCTAAAGCTCATTCATTTCCCTTGGCACATTTAATATATAGGGCAAACCTTTGAATTAAATGTTAGAATTTGCTCTTAGACTATGAATGGCAGGGATTGAAGGATGCTTGCTGGGCTAAGCTCTTACCCTTCACATCAATGGAAGATAATTAAATTGAATCCTGTTTGCTTCATTCCCATCATGTTGCTCTCATACGGATTGTTTTGATGTTTTTCTTTTCTATCACTGAATTGCATTTGTGGACAGTATTGTCCACCCTCTTATATCTGTCTATATTTTTCTGCTTATTTCGCACACATGCAATTTATTTCCTCAGGTAACATTGGCTATTGTGTGGCCAGGGATGATGTCTCTTCTTTCTGTTTCTATGCGCATTTTCAGTTCTTAGTTTACTCCTAACACCTCCCTGTATTCAGTAGGTGTGCCAGAGAGGCCTGCTGGGTGATGTTTGATGAAAATGCTCTTCTTACTTCAATCAGTTTTATGTGCTCACACAGTTTTAGTTAAAACATCTTCATGACATTAAGCAGTTTGAAACACTTACATATACAAAGGAATAATTTCTCTTAATAACATGAGGTGGCCTACAAGGTTGTTAAATTAATTTTGATTGAACTGTGGTCAGGTATGCAGTTTTGAAGCTTTTGAGCTATTTTGCTTGCTTCCAGTGCCTGGAATTTGATAGGACCTTTTAGTCTTCTCAGTGCTTTAATGATATTCATGGAAAAGCAGGCTGCATTTTTTAAATCTAATGAGGTGTCAGCTTTCTTAGTGACTCATTTTCTCTTTTGTCCTTCACTATTTTCCATTTTCTGCCTTTGAAGCAATATAGCCTAACCAAAGCATAAAGGATAATTATCGGGAAAGCACTTAGGAACTTAAAACCACTTACTAAAAATCAGAACTAAAATTCAGCATTAATTGTAACCACTTTTTAACATTTTCCCCAATTTCTAATTCATACCACAAAATTTACATTGCAAAGATACTGCATATTTATAGCAGCATTCATCAGATGATCTTCCAGCTACCTCATCATTTTCCCATTTTAGCTTCTTCTAATGCCTCAGTGAAATAGGCTTTCAGGAATAGATACTGTGACTAGGCAGACTCAGTCCCTGTCCATGGACACTAATTGGAAGTTTTCCAAAAGACTAACTATAAGAAAACGTTTGCTTTCTTTGGCCTGTGCAGTCTTAAATTTCTATATTTTGAATTCATTTATTAAGAGTTAGCATCATTTAAAAATGCATGTATATTGACCTGAATGTAATATATGATCCCAGTTATACCTTACAAACAGCATCCCGGAGAATGAATGATGATCTTTTACTTCCATGATTTATGACTGTGCAAAATTCCATGGCAGGGTTCTGCTCTGAAAGCAGAGGTAAGGCTGACCCAGAACTAGGGTCTTACAGGTTCTAGTCTCTCCCTGGCCTCAGTAGCACACTGAGCTCAAACATACTGACTTTTAGGGTTGGGAATTTATCAGTCTTGATTTTTACACTTTGTTAGCAATCGCAAAGGTGTATGGCATGTAAAACTGCAGCTTCACAGAGGCATGATTGCAAAGTGCAAACTTTGTGCCAAGTACATACAGGTGGGACATGTGAAGAAGGCACCCACATGGCAAAGAAGTCTTTCTCATCACCAAAAAGTCAAGTTCTGTGTTCCTCCATGTAGCAGTGTCGGTGGGAGCAGGTCCTGCTTGAACAGGGACTGGGACGTGTGAACGGGGTGACTCCGGAGCAGTGTTCACCTCACAAACCTGCAGGCTGTAAAGCAGGGCTGAGGGCACTGCAACGTTCTGAATTCGCGAAACTGCAGGTCCTGGAAGGAAACTACTCATTTGGAAATACATAGAAATTACTTTTCCTTTCTATTTTCATTCAATGCTTCCTGCCCCCCTCTAAGCCATGCAGCTGAAATACTGAAAGGATAGCAATGAAACTAACAAAACAGATCAATAAGGTATTTGGAAAATTTAGAGAAGACTTTTTTCCTAAGAAAAAAAGTGATTGTTGAGTCTAGAAGACATTAATTAAAAAAAAACAAACATGAGAGCTAAATAAAGACATGAAAATGATGAATTCCCACCATAGAAAAGAATTGGAGTCCACAAAAAATTACAAACAGAAATTCAGGAGATTGTACATTTTCGTGAAAGTGTGGAGAGCAAAAGCCCCAATGTGAGGACAAGGAGTCTGATCTAAAAGAAGGGGGTGGGTGGGTGATGAGCTCATGAAAAGAACACTGAAAACAACAAAAGAACATGAAAATGGGTCTATCAGCTGCTTGATGAAAGAAAAGCACTGTAAGATTAATGAGAATTAGTGAAAAAAAATCAGAGTGTATAAAACCCCTGTTTTCAGAAGTAAGAGCAGAAAACTTTCCAAATGTGAAAAAATTCACACATAGATGACTGAGGCATATAGAACCCTAAATACACATGATCCAAACACAACTGCCCTAGCTGGGCGTGGTGGCACACATCTGTAATCCCAGCACTCGGGAGGCTGAGGCAGGAGGAACCCTGAGAGTTCGAGACCAGCCTGGTCTACATAGTGAGTTCCAAGTCAGTCTCAACTACATAGTGAGACCCTGTCTCAAAAAACCAAAAACAATAACTAAATAAAGAAACAAAAACAAACACAAAAAACAAACACAACTGCCCCAAGATAAATCGTAGTAAAAACACCAGAAATACAAAACAAGCACAGAATCTTAAAAGCTGTTAAAGAACCACAATAATTTATAAAAGAAAAACCCATCAGAATTACAGCAGACTTCTCAACACAAACTCAAGAGCAAGGAGCAAAGCGTTTCAAACCCTAAAATAAAATAACTTCCTACACAGACAGATGCATCCGGCAAAACTGTCTTCCAAAATTGATAGATAAATACAATATTTCCAGGATCATGACAACCTAAAGAAATTTATGACCACAAAACAAAGACTGCAAAAAATTCTCCAGGATATCTTAGAGACAATGAAGTTCATAATGACAAAAAATGCAATAGAATTAAGGAGTAAGTAATGATGAACAATTAAGTATAAGGAATAAAAGGGACTCTGCAGCAAGAAAATAATACAAAGATAGGCATGTCAATACCTATCAATTATATTCATCAATGTAGATGCTCTCAACCAATCAGAAGGCACAGATTAGCAGAATGGCTGAAGAAAGAAGATACAGCAATATATTGTATGTAAAAAAAACACATTTAACCCAAAAAGAAACCCACAAACTGAAAGTCAAAGATGGAAAATATTATTCCATGCAATAGGAACAAGTAATCAAGCAGAAGTAGCTATCCCATATTTTGACAATCTAGGCTTTAAGGCAAAACTGACCAGAAGATGCAAAGAAAGGTTCCCTATATCAGCTCAGGGAACCATTTGACAGGAAATGATAACAATTTTAAACAAATATGCATTCAACAACAGTGCACCCAATTTCATTAAACAAACATATCTGGCATGAAAGATCAAATAAATTTCACTATAATTATAGTGGAGAAGTTCTGTACAACACTATCACAAATAGACACATCAATTGAAAAATAAACATCAAAAAGAAATATCAGAGTTTATCGGAACCTTCAAACAAATGAACTTGATGGAGGTACGCAATATTCCACCCAACAACCAAATGCATACTGTTCTCAGTAGTTCATTGAAATTTTCCCAAAATAGACCACATATTTGTAAACAAAATATGCTTAAGTAAAAGTATACGAGTTGTAATTTCACCATACATATTTCCACATAAAGATAATAAAACTAGAAATCAGTGGCAACAAAAATTATGAAAACATGGTAATTGAACAACACACTCTTGAATAATCAATTTATCATAGAAGAAATTAAGAAAGGAACAAAACAGTTCTAAAATTAAATCATTATGCCAATAGAACATGCCAAAATTTATGAGACACAATGAAATTAGTCATTAGAGAGAAGTTTATAGTGCTGAATGCTGACATCAACAAAAGAGAGTGAGCCTAAATAAATACCTAATTATGTATCTCCAGGTTAAAGAAAAATAACATTCTAAATCTAGACCTATGCAAGGAAGGAAATTATAAAGAAAAGAGCAGGAATCTTTGAAATGAAGACTTTAAAATACCAGGAATTGACAAATTGAAGAGCTGGTTTTTCAAAAGAATAAACAAAACAGACAAACTCTTAACCAATCTTACCAAAGTATGAAAGAAAGAACACAAATCTATGCAATTAGAAATTTAAAAGATGAAATCACAATGAGCACTGCTGAAATTCAGAAGATTATTGACAAGTATTTCACAAGTACACTAATAAATAGGATAATTCAGAAAAAAATGAGAAACTCCTAGCTACATGAGTTACCAAAACTAAAACAAGAAGACCTGAAAGTCCTGAATAATCCAACAATAGGCAATGAAACTGATGCAGCATTTTTTAAAATCTACCAATTAATAAAAGACCAGAACCCAATGGATTCATTGACAAATTCTTTAAGAACTTAAGGAAAGATCCAATACCAATATTCCTCAAACTCTTTCATGGAATAAAAAAGGAGTATTCCTAAAGTCATTCCTGAAACATACCATTACCCTGATTCCAAAACCAAAGAAGGATCCAACCAAAAAAAAAAAAGACAACAGGCAAATATTTTTAATGAAAATAGATGTGGGGGTCCTCAAGATGACACTGGCAAACAGAGAACAACAAATCATTAAAAGGTCATGTGCCATTACCGAGTAAGTTTTACCCTAGGTATATAAGCATAATAATTCAGCATGTATAAATCAATACATGTAATTAATCACATGAGCAGAACCAAAGGCAAAATCACATTATATAAATGCAGAATTAATCAAATTATTAATAGATGCAAAAAAATGCCTTTGACAAAACCCAAGATTCATTCATGACTAAAACCCTGAAGAAAATATGTATAGAAGGACCTCTTCTCAATCTGACAAAAGCCATTTATGACAGTCCTACTATAAATATAACAATAAATGAGGAAAAACTGAAAGCTTTCCTCATAATGACAGGAAAAAGATAAGGATATTGATAATTACCCTTCCTATTCAACATAGTTATGGATGCATTAACCAGAGCCCTCAGGCAGGAGAAAGAAAAAAAAACAGATATATATAAGAAAGGAAGAAGTAAAATATGACTATTTGCAAATGATCTGATCCTCTACTTATAAGACCCCCAAATTCCAGAAAAGACCCTTAGAATTAATAACCAAATTGAGCAGTGTATCAGGGTACAAATTAATACACAAGCATCAATAACATTCCTAGATAGTCACCATGGACTCACTGAAGGAAAAAGAAAATAATACCATTCACACTATCATCAGGAAAATTCAAATACTTAGGAATTAACCTCACCAAAGAAGTGAAAGACCTCTGCAATGAAAATTACATCCCTTTGAGAAAGGAGAATAAAGAGGACATCAGAAAATGGAAAGATAGACAATGTTCCTGGACAGATAGGAACAGTATACTCGAAATGGTTACACTTTCAAAGCTGACATATAAATTTAATGCAATCTCAATCAAAATATCAACATCATTTCTTCAATATCTTAAGAAAACAATCCAAAATTCCATATAGAATTGCAAAAGCAATTCTGGGTAACAATAGCAAAGCAGGAGACATCACAGTCCCAGATTTGAGGTTGTGTAACAAAGTTATTATAATAAGAAAAGCTTGGTATTGGCAGAAAAAAATGCCAGGCATATGAATCAAGGTAACAAATAGAGGAAGCAGAAACAGCCCCAAACTATCAAATCTTTTATAACAGGGCCAAAAACATAGAGTGTGGGGAGATGGCCTTTTTAATGAATGATTCTGGTAAAATTGAATAACCAAATGCAGAAGATTGAACCTAGATTCCTATGCCTTACTATATACCAGACTAAAATAAAAATGGATCAAAGGTCTAAACACTGGAACAGAAACATCTAACCTTCTGGGAGATAAAATACGTAAAACTTTTGAAGACATAGGTATAGATAAGGACTTTCTGAATAGAACCCCAATGGCACAAGAAATAATAATGAGAATTAATCAATAGGATCTTATCAAACTGAAAAGCTTCTGTACGTCAAAGGGAACAACCAAAAGAATGGAGAAGCAACCTACATAATGAGAAAAAAAAATATCAGTTATTCCCTGGACAGAGTACTAATATCTAGAAAATATAAAAATCTCAAAAACATTACCTCCAAAAAATAACCAATCAAAAATGGGCAACTGACGTGATAGAAACCCCTCAGAATCAAAAAAAAAAAAGATGACAAAATCCAAGAAAAAAAAAATTCAACATCACTGATCATTAAAGAAATGCGAATTGAGACAACATTGACATTTCATCTCTCTCTAGAGAGAGTGGCCATCTTCAAGAAATCAAATCAGAACAAGTGCTGGCAAGGCTGCAGGGAAAAAGTGACCATCCATCCGTGTCGGTGGGAATGTAAATTAGTACCACCACTAGAGAGATCACTGTGGACAGCCTCAAAAGTCAAACACAGAAATTCCACTTGACTCTATTCTTCTAGGTGCCTTCCCAAAAGATTTGAAGACATCGTATAATGGTGACACATGCGTGCCCACATTTATAGCAGCACAACTTATCATAGTTAAATCTTGGAAACATCCTATACGGCCATCAATAGATGAATTGGTAAAAATTGTAGTATTTATGCACAATGGAGTGCTACTCCGCCATGCGGACTTATACACTTGAAGCACTTGGAGGCACATAGATGTACACTCTTTAGACACTCACATTTAATATCACATCGTTTCTCTTATTTGAGGAACTCCAAGGATAAGTAGAAATACACAGCAAAGTAAAAGATCGATAAAGGGAAGTAAGGAGATCTTTTTCAAATGGAAAGGGGGACAAGAGGTGGAGGGAAGGGGGGAAAGCAAGAAAAATGGGATTAAAAAAGAATTCATTTGCAAAAATGAAAATGGAACTTTTGTAAATGTGAAGAGAAACAAGAGCTAGAGGGAGCAGGGGTCATGGGAGGCGTAGGGGATGGAAGAGGAAATCCACTGTAGCATGTAGATTGTCTCCGCAAAGCCTCATGCAGTCAGAGGTGGCTGAATCTGGAATGTGTAATGCTGGGGTTAAGGGCATGTGATCACTAAACCACTACACGTGAGTGTTTGGTCTGGCACCGCCCTAGTCCCGGTGGTCTGGGTGGGATAAACGGGGCAGAAAGCCCTGGTGAAGGCCCCTTGTTGCCTTAGGTGCACCATGTGGTCTCTCCTCTGGGATAGCTGTTTGCCATCCCTACCTTGGAGGCAGCTGATTACAGACTGAAACCTCTGCAAATTGTAAGCCAAATAAACCTCTTCCCCTTTAACTTTGGGTGTCAGGTATTTTGTCGCAGTAAGGTAAGAAAAGTAACAAAGTGTACATTTTCAAACTACCCCATGATAAATGTAATCATCTGTACTGCAGACATGAAAAAAAATCACTATTCATTACATACTATGAAGGTCAGTGGTGAAACTTCACATAAAATCAGATAAAGGGTTTTGAGGTATTTATAAGCTGATTGTGGAAGATACTTTCTTGTCAGGACAAATTTGACAACTGCAACAGGCAGAGCAATGAAACTGCACTCCCTGATACTAGCACATGTATGAGATTATGAAATGATGCATTTTTCAAAATGTATGCCTATTGGTAGCAATGTATAGCTTTATATGCTTGATTTTATTAACATTATTAGTCAAGGTGTCATTTCTGTTCCTTTTATAACTACATCTGTAAGAAAATATTAAAGAGTTCCAAAAACCTTTTAATTTTATGAAACAATCTTTTTCACACCTATCCTCTATGAACTATCTATCTATCATCCTTTGTTTCTTCTTACTAAGCTTTAAACTTAGACTTCAATCTTATCTGAAGAATAAATTATTCTGTTTCTTATTCTTTGCATCTCCATTTAATGGATTCCCCTCTTTAAGGAAGAGGTTGCCCGGATCCATTCTCCAAATTTTGTCACCTATTATTTGTGACTTGAAAGTGTTTACAGTTTTGCTATATTGCTTTGAGATATTTCCTATACTTGAGTGTCCAGCCTTTAAAATGCAACTCTAGAGCATAGCTAACTCTTTCATTTCACTTACTTCATTGTGTCTTATGGCATCACAGTTTTTATCTAAAGAAATTTTTATTTGAGCTATGATTATATGTTATATTCTTATTATTAATATTATCTTTGTCCAGTTTTGTCCTTATTCTATTTAGTTATGCTTTGTGTATTAGCTTTGGCTCTCGAGGACTGTATTTACTCTGTTCTGACTTCAATTTCTTTTGTTTATGCAGAAATTTGAATAGTTATACTGCAGCTTTGTTAACTTCATGCCAGCTCAGAGTCTAAGATATGGTATTAAGAGACAGAATACTTGGTTAAAGACAATGTATTTGTTCTACAGCTGCCTAGTGTGTAGAAATGAGAAGGCTTTACTGAGTGTTTAAAAGAAAACTCTTAACTTTTGATTCTCCTTCAGCTTCAGGGAAAGAAGAATTGTGGAAAACAGCCTAGGGCCAGGAGCATCACACACATTTAGGCAAAACTGTTACAGACTTTGCCTCATTTTTTTTTAATGCCTCAGAATTCTGTCTGAGTCTGGTGCTGTATAGTAGTGAAATCTGATCCAAACGTTCCCACTGCACCTCCTGCCAAACCAAGGCTTCGCTGGCTTAGCTGGCAGTGAGCCCTAGCAGCACTTTGCTCAGAGAGGAAGTGAATTGAGGCACAAGAGCTCCACAGGGACTAGGCCCTGTTCTGGTCTTTGGAGTCACGGTAGTGACTATGAAATCAAAATGGCCTACTCTCATGACCTCTGCATTCAAGATACTGGAGAAAAATGAATTAACCTAGACAACGATGGTTCTGTTCACACCCCAACTGTGCAGGGGCAGCAGAGTACGTAGCCAACAGACCCAAGAATGTACGCAGAGAAGAGGCACACAGGTCAACTTCATACACATGCGCACACACATATAAACTTTATTGGGCAAGTTTTACAGCATGGATAAATTTATATTTATTTCACAATGAAAATTTAAACATCAAATGAGTGTCTCCATGCTTTATTCTTGTAAATTTTTAGATATTAAAATCCATTTAAGTGAGAATTCTGCTTTTTCCAGAGATGTAATAACATGAAGTCTTACCATATGCTAGGCAGAGCTAAGACTAAAAGATCCCAGATGTAGAGCAACAGATTTTAGTAGCAATGAGCATCAGAGTGTAGTGAAGAATAATCTCTAAGAGATCTGTAACCAGACAGGGCACTGTAGCTGTCTCAGCGTCCTGCCTGGAGAGAGTTTCCTGGATACAGCAAAGAGAGAGCAAGCACAGGTGCAGCCCGTGGGGAGCTGGAAATGTGGAGGTGGAGCTTGGGATGTGAGCGGATCAAGATGGTGGAGTTCACAGGGAGAGTGAGGAGAAGAGCTGAACACACAGGAACCTAGAGACCAGCACCGCGCAGCAGTATCCTTCTCAACAAATCAATCTAAAGGAACTTCCCAAGATATTATAAAATATTGTCAGGCACTCACAGGGGGCAGGCTTAGCGGCTGTTCCTGCCAGCAAGACTGGAGGTTGTCAGGAGGCATCAGGTGTCTCCTGAAGAAGATCTTGCCTTCTCACTGAGAAACGATTATCCTTGGATGGAGTAGTGCTTTTGGACTTGCTGAATTAATAAGAAAACAGAAGACCAAAAGATAATTGTGTTTTAGCTGAGATTTACTTCAGAACAAACCTGGAAATTTGGGGAATTTATAAATATCCAATATCCTCAAGATAAGATTCACAATGTTGATTATTTCCGTGAAGCTAATCAGGCTTACAAAATAGTAAGGTAACTTGGTCTATAATGAGGAGAAAAAACATTCAATTTAAATGAACACAGAACCCAGGTGTTAGAATTATCAGGGAAGAATTTAAATAGAGTTATTATAACTGTATTCCATATGTCCAGAAATAAAGAAGTAATATGGAATACATAAACTAGAAGTACCTTGATTTTTAGATGTAAAACAGCAATATCTGAGATAAACAATATGGAATTAACAACAAACAGTATATGAAAGATTAGGCACAGTGAATTTGGTGTTTTGTTAACAGAAATTACCAAAAAAAGAAACTGGATAATAAGTAGAATTGACATATGTGACAAATACCATCAGTAAAAAGGGGTAAAAGTTCAACCAGCTTAATATTTAAGGACTCTAAATTAGGAAAACAGAATACGAATACAAGTATTGATGAAATGAAGGCCCAGTATTTTCCGAATTTGATAAAATTGGTAGCGCTACAGATCCAAATCCGACCGAGTGCTAAACATAAGAGACAAGACAAAGAGAGCTTAAACACACTAAAATTAAGGCTTTCAGACATAGAATAAAGAGAAAAATCATAAAACCTAGGAGAAAGAAGATACATTATGTAGAGAGGAACACTGGTAAGGACTACAGCAGGCTCCTCCCAACTTTCCCCAGAACGCATGAGAAGAACTCACGACAGTGGAACGCAACTTTTAAGTTCTTGGGAGATCATTTTTAACTCAGCATATGCATTCAAAGTGTTTTGCATGAATAAATCTGAAATAAAGGCCTTCTCATGGGGTGGAGAAAATCTGAATGAAAGTATCTCTTTCAGTCTTTGCCTAAAATAAGTGTTATTTGTCTAAAACGAGCATCTTTCAGGAAGTAGTAAGATGACAACGAATGGAAATATGGATCTATGAAAAAGAATAAAAATCATTCCAACGTAAAAATAAGACTTTTTCATTTGTATACTTCTTAAAATTAATGGTTTAGGTAAAAAAATTAATAACGTCATTTGGATTTGTAACATAAGTAAAAGTAGAAATAAGCACCAAAAGCTTAGAATTGCAAAGATAAATGGGAAAATATACAATATGTTTGGAGATTAACACAACCTCTCTCAATAATTGATGAAACTAGTAGACATATCAACAAAAATACAGGAGACTTCAACAGTACTATTCAAGGAGCCTAAAGAGCTTGCTATTGCATAGTAACAAAAGTCATGTCCTAGTGTGTGCTGAGAACATTTTCCAAGGTATCTGATATTCTGAGCCACAAAATAAATTTCAATACATTTAAAATAATTTAATTGACAGAATATTTTCTAAGATCACAGTGTTTAAATTAAAAAAAACAATAAGATAAAGAAAACTGCATGAAAATAAAATAATACTTTTCTGAAGAGATCATGCATCAAAGAATAAGCAAAAAAAGAAATTAGAGACTTTGAAAATGACCATGGACAAATGAAAACTGTCATGCTCTGCTCACCTAGAAGAAACAGAACTAATTAACGAACTGAACCACAGATGAAAGAATTGAGCCATTAATCACATCTTGTAACCATATGAGCAACAGACCCAACCCAGGGAAATCTCTGCTTGCTCTCTGATTTTTCTCCATGCATTGGTACATCCATGCAGGGTTAGAACAACCAGCCCAGATATAGGGCTCCATCTTACTTTTGAGGGCCACCTAATGTATGCAAGAGGTTCCAAGAACTTTACAGACTGGGGGTGGATGGTAAAGTAGCCAGCATGGACAGGGAAGACTGGGTGCTGTGTGAGGATGCAGAGAAGAGTTTTTTAAGGCTTTCCCATGCCTATATAAGGAGGTCTCTGGAGGCCCTGTGAAACCCTGCAGTGAGGGCCTCACACAGAGATCTGGGAATAAAGGCCACTGGTCTGATTGCGGATTTAAATGCAGGAATGGCCTTGCTGGTCAAGGGGCCTTACTGGTACCACTGTTGAAAGTTTTATCTGAGACAGCAGTGCACCTTTGCTAATGGGAGCGGGAAGCTTTTTCACGTGAGACCTGCCAGGTAAAGCTTTGTGATTGCCGATGGTTGAGCTTGAAAGTTTACCTAGGATTCTGATCAGGACCTGGACTTCTCAACAATATGTCCATTACAGGGACATGAGTGATGCAGTGTGAGGGAAGGGGAAGACCTTTCACATTAAACATCTCCACGGAAAGAAGAAAGGTTGTAAGTCCACATTACTGGATCAACCTTAAGAAACCGGAGTTGTGGGGGGGAGATCAAACCCTAAATAAGCAGAAAGACAATAAGATAATATCAAGGAAAATGTTTAAAAAATAGATTAAAAATCAAAATCAATAAAAGATGCTTAAATAAATAGGTAAATAGAATCAATACACTTCTCATACTGATCAAAAACAACAGAAACATATTTAAAGCTACAAGTACATGAATAGGCTGTGGCAAGTCTCTGCAGATAGTACAGATATTAAAAGGATGATAAATATTATGGACAACATTATATCTCCAGAAGAACTGGATACAAGGGAAAACTTTTGAAATACTAAAAACTATGATAGGTTACTGGTAAAGAAATGGGTCACCTTAAAGTCGGACCTGGTGGTGCACATCTGTAATTCCAGCACTCAGGAGGCTGAGGCAGGAGGATCACTGAGAGTTCAAGACCAGCCTGGGCTATATTGTGAGTTCCAGGGCAGTCTGAACTACATAGTGAGACCCTCTCTCAAAAAAATAAAAAAGAAAAGAAAAGGAAAGGAAAGAAAGAAATAGGTTACCTCAATAGGTTACTTTAAGCCACAGAAAATAGATTAAATTGATACTAAACACTTTCCAATAAAGTGATCTGCATATCCAGAATGCTTCACTGATGAATTTTAGAAAATGTTTATTGAAGATGTTACCAATTTTATTCATTCTTCCAGATTAACTGAAGCAGAAGAAATGCCTTCAAACAAATTTTGAGAAGAAATATACCCTGATAATAATTCAAGACAGTTTTTATAAGGGAAGGAAACTGCAGACTGCTATTTATTATTAACATAGATGGAAAGATTCTGAGTAACATTTTATCAAACGGAGTCCAACAGCACCTAGGAAGGGTAATCCGTAATAACCAAGTGTAATTTTTTGCTAAGAATACAGACTGAATGTAATATTCAAAAATCAGCCATGATCATTAACCATATTAATGAATGGCAAGTGAAATCTTTATGATCATCTCAATATGGGAAGAAAAAATCACTTCAGCAAACATAGAATTAATTTCTGAAATCAATTCTCTGTAAAATTGGAATGATTTCGAGATACCTTTCTCAGTCCAATAAAGGGAGCCTATGAAACACAGCTATGTCCATCATCAGCCGACTAGATAAAGAAAATGTAGTCTTTGTACACAATGGAGTACTACGCTATCATAAAGAAGGGTAAAGCTGAGACATTTTTAGGTAAATTAAGGCACTTTAAGACCATAATTTTAAGTGAAACAAATCAGACACACATGTTTACATATCACATTGTTTCTCTTGTGTGAGAAAACTAAAGTCCAAATCAGGACCAAAATGGATGACAGAAACTAGAAGCTAGGAAGAAAATATTGAAATGGGAAGGAAACAAGGAAGAGAGGAGGGGGAAAGAAAGGAAAGGAACAGGAAAAAGAAAAGAAAAGGGGAAAAGTGGAAACAAAGCTTTTGCAGACAAGGAAGGGAAGAGTGGTTGAGGGGAGATGAGGGGATGGGTGAAAAGAGCAGAAAACTCAAGCTGCGTGCACACTTACAAACTGAGAGAGTGGCGTCGTTGTGTCATCGTAACCGAGTGCCTTGAGACTACAGAGATGTGCTACACTCTGAGGCAGATTTGAGACCTTTTATTTAAAGCCAGTGACCAGGAGAGGCTCGTGCCAGAAAGAACTCTGGGCCCTGAGAAGTTGTTTGGCTTCTGCATTTAAACCATGCTTTTCAGGTGGGGAGGGCTCGAGGTGAGCACAGGCAGAATTTTACCAAAGTAGAACCATGTCAGATTAGTAGGGGGCAGGAGAAAGTTTTGCACACTGGGTGAACTATGAAAAAAACATCCTGCGACTGCAGAAGGTCTTTCCGCCAAACTGGGCGTGGGTTCTGGGTGCTTTGTCTGGTACAAAATGGTGGTGGGGCCGGAGGTGGATTCGGGGTGACTGTCACATTGTGAATCAAAAGTGTACCCATAGAATAACTTTTTTAAAAAAAAGAAAAAGAAATCTTTAACATCAGAATTGACTTTGGAAGACAGATTGATTTCCTCCAATGATCAGAAATAGAAGAAGTTCTCTGCCATGAAAGGAGCCCAAGTGAAGCCCCTGCCAATGGTGATAATTTTAAGTGGTGGCGGAGCCCAGGGTATTTTACCAATCCGGACGATGCTTGTAGTTAAATCTTAACTGTATTCTCCTTTGCCTAGACAACTTTGCTTCCTGATTAGTTCATGAGTTTGATTTGTGAGGCTTTTTAGCATGTCTGTGAGCCCTGATTAGCTGGAATCCATGAATACTGACAGAAAGCAAGCGACCCTAAACAAAATTAAAATTCATTCAGATTTAAAACCATACCAATGAAGTTATTTTCCTTTTTCCAGCCTTAAAATTTGTAAAAATATGTATTTTTAAGTCAGTAGTACATTTTGCAAAGTGCAAAATTACTTGATTTCGAAGAATGAGGAACCGATGCAGGTGACTGGTTTAGGGCAATGACCTTTCATAAACTCACGGTGGGTTTATATCTTGTCTCTAGCCACGCATACTGAGACAAGTGTGGTAATTAAATTTTCCTGTTGGTAAAATGAAGAAAAGTGCCTCCCGTTGACTGTTGTTGCATCAGTTATGATAAGTAAAGTAAGCTCCTTCAGTAAATAATAATTTATTCAATCCCACTGAAGACATTCTGAAGGCAATAGTGTGTGTACTATTATTAAACGTGGCACAATAACATTCACATATCCCCACAATCTGGTACCAGGTGTCCAAAACCATCATCCTCCAAAAACAACTGTCAGGATATAGCTACCACAAGCAAACTTAAAATGTACTTGTAGGAAGTGTAAAACACCAGAAATACAATCAGGCATCAGTTTGCAAATAGTCATGACTCTGGGTGTGACAAATGTGGGGGCTTGCGAAGGCGAGGCAGTTAATTACACATAATGCATAGAGACTTAGAATCCAGCTCATGAGTACGGTCTGTGGAGCTTTGGAGTCCATGGGAAAACAGACTTCTGGAATAAAAAGTAGATTAAGACTTAAAATTATTTCCTAAGTTTGTCTTAGATATAGGGATTTGAAATTTCCCTCTATTTTTGCAGCTGAAAAATGGCCCAATATTTTAATATAAATCTATCACCATCCCTGCTACAACTTAGGAATGCCATAAATAGTTCTTTCATCTTGAGGGATAAAGGCAAAGCAAATTAATTACTTAAAAATTTTAAACATTTCTGCATGAAGCATGAGAAAGACTCCAGAATACACTACATGCCAAGTAGGTTATATATAAAAAAAATTGCACACGTCATTTAAGTGCTTTAACTTTCACCCAAATTTAGAGGTGGAAACCATAATGATGAAACAAATCAGTTATATTAACAAAACATTGGATTACAATTTTGGAGCCTTGGATTTGGATTAGCTCTCAGGAGTAGGAACACTGTGCCCTCTTCTCCAGTCGATTGAGGAATGTTAAAATATGTCATTAGTCTCCAACTTTTATGAACTTATCCCCCATATCCTCAGGATATATTGACTATGAGTTTTGCCTGAGACAGCACCCAGACTGTACAAATAGGCTAGTTTTCTTTTGAAACTAATATCAGGTGAATGGAATTTTGATTTAATTTGTGAGTCCCCTGGAGGGTCCCTGTGGACACAGTGGCAACACATTAAAATTTGTTGCAAAAACTTCAATATTTAACCCCTTATAGATTAGTTCTTGAATGCCCTATCTATTCTTATACCTACTCTCATATTATTTAAAGTAAAGAAAAATTATCAAGGGCAAAGATAAAATGAAATCAACGGTGGAAAAAACTTTTTATTGGCATCACAGAATAATAAGAACATTTCTAGCTAGAAATATTTGTGCATTGAGGAGGTGTGGAGATTTTGAGACAGAAGAGCTCTGAGTGAAAAAGATAAACTATGTATTATTAAGAAATAAGACTGAGTTTATAGAGTCATTTGTGAAGCATTTTATTGATACAGGTTTAATTATTTCAAAGTACACACTGAAAAGAAAGGTTAGATATCCTGTGATTCCTCAGAATTTTCAAATCAAAATGTATAGAAACCATATACTTACATTTTTAATTTTTTATCAATAATAAAAATTGTGTTTAGTGAATGCTTTCTCTTTCTAGGTTGTTGCTCAAATGTTGCTTTCTCGGGGACATTTTCCGAGTCTTCGCTGTAGTTTAGGCCCTGCCCACAGGAAGTCCTGGGTGGGGCTACTAGAGGGGGTGGCAATATCCCGGAAGTCCAGATTACACCTGGGAAAGGAGTTGTGGGACTTCACTGGCTGTCCTCTCCTTTCTGTTTGCTGGTTCACAGACTGAGCAGTTTTGTTTTACAGCCTCCTCCTGCCATGATGTACGGTTTCACCAGTGGCCTAAAACTCTGGAGCCACTTTATCTTGCACTGGAACCCCTGCAAGTAGGATCCAAAGAAGTCTTTTCTCTTCATAATTAACTGCATCGGGTATTTTTATTGTAGAAACAGAAAGCTTACTATTATGTCTTTTTATTTAAATTACAACCTTCCGTAGAATGTCCTTTTCCACTTTCCTGCCTCCTTGGTTTTTAAATGCATGTATCAACTTACACATTATACATTATGCTTACACTGTATAATTTCATCTTCTTGAAATAAAATTATAACTTCTATAAAATCAGGGAGTTTTATCTAACTCCCTTTTTGTGCCTTAGAACAGCATCAGGCACAAAGTTGAATTTGGTAATATTTGATAAATGAATAAATGAAATAACTGTAAGGGGTAAGCTTAAAACATTTTCATCTAATTATTCTTCTGAAACACTCAAGGAATGATTCTCATTTCATTGTAGTCAGAAGACAGTGAATGTTAAGGGTTTAAGTAACTGCTCCAGATGACGAAAATATTAACTACTGATGTCAGAGCTGTGACTCAGTATAGAGATATCATATCCCACAGCCTACAACCTTGTCCGGTACTTTCAGTATTTCTCTAGCAAAGTAATAAAACGAGAATGGAATTAATCTGCAATTCACTAGCTTTAGTCATCCCTTTCCCAAATGGGAATGTATTTGCTTGAAATTTTGAGTCACGTCAGTTAGAAAATATAAATCGTATTATATAAGAAATGTAATTCTTATGGTATATAGAGGTGAGATACAAAAATATGAAAAGAAAAAGTACAATGATGAGCATAATTATCTTTTGTAGTATTAATATATTTATAAAGAAAAAGATCACTGTTATTCAGACCCTTACCCACTGTGCATTTAATGCCACAATGGAGTAGTAGGGACGTACTACACCTTAAAACCAAAACATCTTTATTTCTAAAGAAGGATGTTTTACATGAAGAAATAATAATTTTTTTAATTAAGAAAATAAAATACTGTAATGCTGACAGAGTAGGGCAATACATCCATTTTTTAGTATTTGAAATATATTTTTCAATAGATACTTTAAAAAAACACATAGGATTTTTCATTTTGCCTTTCTTTAGCTACAGCATAGATAGGTAGATGATAGAATGATATCCAATGCAATTAATTTCCCTTGAAAAACTCAAATATCTGATATCATGGATTTTCCAAATCAAATATAAGATGCATTGTGCAATAGACTCAATCTTGTAATACATGGAACCGAAATTCTTATTTAACTTAATCGCCACTTTAAAAGCCCTACCTCCAGATAAAAACACATTGAAAAGTAACTCGCTAAACTCTGTTTTAATTTTCCTCTTGAGAAATCAGTTGTGGAGTTTGTTTTTATCATTGATCTGCTCAGACGAGATTAAGACAGGAGGAGGAGCCAGGGACTGTCAGATGGAACTGTGCAGAGGACACTGCCACTCTGAGTCCACTTGTGGTCGTGTGTCCAGTCCTCCAAGGAAGGCTTTTTCTCTTCTCATCACATACTAGTAAAGTTCTATTAAATTAAAACATGAACTAACAAGTGAGTCGAGCTGTCAAGGGCGACTTTCCATCGGGATTGTCAGCCAAAATAGCTACTGCCCAAGTCAGAATGACTGGGGCCCGTATGAAGAGACAGCCGGAAATATTAATTCATCAGAGGCACCCTGAGATTTATCAACATATCAAACACACCTTTACTTTCTATTTTATAGATAAGGCACATTTATTATCTAAACATGAAACCTTAAAACAAATATTAGTTTGATGCCAAGAAATAAAAATATTAAATCACCACAAATCTCCCCTACCAAATTTTCTCTACCATCGGGTATACCCTAAATGTGATCATATCAAAATCCTGTTTTGAAAACTGAAGTATTTTCTTTGCTGTACTTTTAGTGGTTGATAAGTGTTATTGTTTTAAAGTAGTAATTTATTTAACAACTCTCCACTCTAATTTTCTCCATGGAGGTGATGGAACCCAGACTGAGTTCATGCTCACCCCAGGCCCTACTCTCTTTCACTTTAAAGAAAGACTTTGATGTACTCTTTACCAGTAATATGATTATTTTAATGAAAAAATAAAATAATAAATACAAGTTATCACCTGGAAAATTTATGTACTTTACTTCTGTGAATGAAAGCAATTGTTCCAAACCATTGCAAACTCCTGGCGTTGCTTGAATCTAAATGTAATGGTTTTGGGAGTTGCTGTAACCAAACTTCACAGACTAGGTGGCTTATAAACACAAATTTATTTTCTCACACTTAGGGAAAATAAAGTCTAAAATCATCGCGTTAGTAAGTCTGGTTTCTTGGTCTCTGTGTGTTTCACTGGCAAACGAGTTTCTCTCTCACCTCCTCCATCCCTCAATTTCATTTAGAAAAGCTATATAATATTTATCAACCCTTCTCTCACAAAATGCCTTGTTGGTCTGTCCCCTTTTGACTTAAAGGACGTATGTCGTGGTTTCTCTGACATCAAATCTTCAGCACCACTTTGTATGTACATTGGGGTCATTGTTAAGCAAAAAAATGGTTACTCGGACCCAAGCACTGCAGATCCACCACAGTCGACCTAATACAGGAGGTGACAAATGTCTAAGGTAGCCCAACACAGGACATAAATGGGTGGACAGAGTAAGTCCAGTCCCAAGTGCAGCGAAGCATGGTGGTGAGAGTGTTCACGAACGCTCAGAGGAACAAACAGTCTAAGACCTCTGCGTTGTTTGTTTATGGAATTTCCTTTTAATCATTTTAGATTGCAATTGATCATGTGCAACTTAAACCATGAAAAGGGAAATCACAGATAAAAGGAGATAATTATACAGAGTCTGCCATTAAAGGTATACACACCTCAGGAAAAGAGAAGTAGTGTGATGCTTTTTCAACAGATGGTGTCACATTTGTATGGGGACCCTAGAGGATGTCCTGTATCACAGAAAACCCACTACACTTCCCGCCCTTAGAGCAGAAATTGGAAATGCATGTGCAGCGATCCCAATGAGCAAGTTTCCCTAAACAGAAGTTCACTGTACTGACGAATGTCTGGAAGCCAATGGCCACCAGTGTGAGCAGCTCTTGTCATTGTAGAGGCCAAAGGTGACTTACGTATGTGCTGCACATTGTAGCTACCAACAAACTGATTCTAAGTTTATAATAGGAAGTAAAAGTTCCAGTGTAGAAAAAACACCATTTGAAAGAAAGCCAGATCTGAGGAGTGCCAGTCTGCCTTCAAAAACTACTGAAGAGCCACAGTGATTAGGACAGTATGGTATGGGGGAAAGAACAGACAAATGGGGTGATGGATGAGAACGGAGGCCCGGAGACAAACACACCTATACATGATCAACTGATCTTGGATGGAGGAGAAAAGCTAATACAGTACAGGAAAGATAAAGTCTTCACCACGGAAGACAACTTTGGTGGTTTCTTACAAAACTAAATGCATCTTTACCATGTAAACTAGTACTAGCATTCTTGGTGTGTGCCCAAAGGAGTTAAGAAGTTGTGCATCCAATATAAAAACCTGGACATGAATAATCATAGCAGGCTTTATTCATATTTGTTCAAACTGGGAAGTGGCCATAATATTTTTCAGTTGTTGAGAGGAGGGGAGAGGGGAGGCCAAAACTAAACTTCATAGACACAAAGGAGTATGGTTCAGTGCTAAAATGAATTAGGCTATCCGGTGATATAAAATATTTTTTAAAACTTAAATGTATTTAAAGTGAAAGTAGCGAATCCTAGAAGACTGCACATTATATGGTTCAAACTTTAAAGAGGACAAAATCATGGAGACAGTACAGTACCAATGCTTGCATGTGCTTCTCAGAAAAGTAATGATGACCAAGTTAAGAGGCAGTTCAGAAAGAAAAGCCATGGTCTCCGATGACGGTTGCTCAGATGGAGATCCACCCACGATGATGAGAAAGGTGGTGCTAGCTGCTACGTAAGGGGATGTTTAGGCTCAGGTACACCGCGTTTCATGGGTGACTGCCTAAGAGTCTCGCGTGTTTATTTATTCAGTGTAGTGGAAAACGTACTGTTTTGGCAAAACTACGCCTTCCTTTGCACACAGGGGTCGTTCGCCTCTCATCTTGCTTCAGTATTTTCTCATTTGATCCAACTATGTCACATCGGTACAATTAGATCTCACTTAGACTAAAATCACAGCACAGATCTGGGTTCCTGTCGACACATTATAACAATCAGAGATTATAAATATAACAAAACGAAACAAAGCTTAACTCACACATTACACCTGAGTAGTTGTTTGAGAAAATCTGTTTTACCATGTTTTCTTGTTCCCTATCCAAGTCCAGCTTTGGACTATCTCCAAAGTCCAGAATTTGTGTTATTCCAATTATAAAATCAGTTAGAATTTATGACTATTTTTTTCCTACTAGACATCCAAAAAATTAACAAAATAGTAAACATGTACGTGCTACAAAATTTAGGAAATGCCTTTAGGAATGATCACTGTATTCTCATCCCTGGGTCTTTTGGGATAAAAATGTTATGATCCCAGTAAGCATCCACTCTGACCCATGCTGCTAAGAATTTAATTCTCCACTGTACATTTCCTCTCCAGCCTCCTCCCCACCAAGGGAGCATGAAGCCACATCTTCCCATCACTGCCTTCCCTGCAAAAATGAAACAAATGAAGTAAATAGAGGTTTTTAAAATTAATTAAAAAAATAAAACAAAATACATTATCCCCTGTGTGTTTACTGTGGGCACACACATATATCATATAGAATAATCTGCACGTGTATATTTTATGTATATTCTGAACTCTGAATTATAAAATCAAATGTATGAAGAGAGTCAATTTTGAAACAGTGTCTTTAAAACATGCATCATTTATCATTTTTCCTTTTTTAAAAAAATTCAGACAAGAATTTGAACCCAGGGCCTTTGCAGTGAGTTATATCTCCAGGCCATTTATATTTTTATTTTGAGACTGGACCTCTCCAAGTTGCTAAATTACCCAGGTTGTGCTTAAACTTGCAGTTTTGCTGTTTCATTTCCAGAAATCTGCTTTTACAGGCATATGTCTCCATGTCTGGTTACATTCCTTTTCTAAAAATTTCTTAGCCTAAACAATAAATAAATAGGTGCTGTTTTGTATAAATTACATATGAGGATAAAATACATAAACAATAAAGATGTATCTAAATTTTCTTGTACATGATGTATACATATATTTTAAAAACTGATTTACAAAATAAAATGGATGGAAAAGTAATTTAAAAAATTTAAAGCCCTACTTTTAAACTATATTTTTCTATCTCTTATTCTGTAAAGTAAAATGTGTACCTTACAACTCCTATGAAAGGCTACATATTTTAGGAAGCTATTGTAGCTATTTATAGCATCCAATAAATAACAAAAACAGATTTATCAAATTATAGGCTCAGAAAAGTATACTTTGAACTCAGGGTCATGAAGCTATCCATTTGAGAGCAAGGTTTCATCTCTGCCAAAGTATAACCCAGATGTCTCCTTGAAGTATATCTGTCTCTTTTGAGGATGAAAGTTTTAAATGATCTCAGGTACATTAGAGAAAAAGGTCATATCTTTTATTAAAAATCAATATTACTTACTTCATAAAATATATGTAGGTTGAGTCCATTTGTAGACCTTCTAGGATCTTCCGAAATCTTATTACAGAAATTTAGATCTCCCTGGAGAGTATGACAGGTGTGGAGACAGAGCGTTCATTGTGTGTGAAATTCTCTCTCAATTTAACCAGCGTACACAGGCTGTGTGCCTGGCCGTGTGCCAGGCAGTGGTGGATCAGGCAGTAAATACCACCTGCTCTTGACCTTGAACTAACTGAATTGTTCTGAAGAGTTAATGACATTTACTCATGCTGTGATTGAAAAGGAAGTTGGTCCAAAATGCATTAAGTATTGACTGCAAACGCAATTCCATATTACCGGAGTCATGCCAGATCAAAGAAGAAGAGGGGGAAAAACAAACTGACACCCATTGCATTCTGTAATCTGCAATTTTCTTTTTGTAATCTGCAATTTTTACAGTTATTTTGTAAATTTGAAGACTT
>NW_022900943.1:7264837-7340805 GCF_012274545.1 Fukomys damarensis | reverse complement strand
TATATCCGAATAGTGCAAAAAAAAGTATATGTGCCACTCAGTCATTTGAGCAGAAGTCTAGCAGGGATCAAATCTGGTTGGTACAGTGACAATTACGAAGGCTTTCTGCCTGAGACAAGAGCTTGAGAGGGATTGCCCTTCAGCAATTTGCTATAATTGTTTAGGGAAAATTGGCCATTCGTCTAGTAAGCAAACTGTATCCTACTTTTGGTGTACCAGGGATTGAACTCGCATCCTTGCGCTTGCAAGGCAGGCCACCGAACCGCTGAGCTAAATCCCCGGCCCTAAAATTTGCTTCTTAACCATGCCACAATAGCTTTGAGAAATGCCTAGGAAGTGTCCATTTTTCTCTTTTTGAGTATTACTTGCTAACACTAAAAAAAAAGATTCCTTCTAGGACAGGCTATTAATTAACCAATTAGATGAACTCGCATCCTTGCGCTTGCAAGGCAGGCCACCGAACCGCTGAGCTAAATCCCCGGCCCTAAAATTTGCTTCTTAACCATGCCACAATAGCTTTGAGAAATGCCTAGGAAGTGTCCATTTTTCTCTTTTTGAGTATTACTTGCTAACACTAAAAAAAAAGATTCCTTCTAGGACAGGCTATTAATTAACCAATTAGAGCTTTGAAGTCTATGTTATGTGGCCTAACAAGAGGAATTCAGAGGGTAGAAACAGGATTTTCAACCTAAATGGCTACTACAAGAGGAAAGAATTTGGAAATTGACTTTATTTTCACCAGAATTCTTGATGTCTTGAAACATTAAAGAGTCACAGAACATGGAACTGCTCTTGGGACTGTAAACTGCATTTATAGTTCATTCCTTGGTAACGTTCCGAGACCTGACAGTGTCCTGTAGGGGTAAACACTTTTTGTTTCACAAGTTAGGCAATGAACCAGAAGTCCTGAAATCTGAAAATAGATCACAATTCAGTTCAACACCGTGCAGCCTTACTCTGCATAACCTTTCCTTTTACTCCTTTCCCCACATTTCCCTGCTGTATAACAGATGGTGATTAATTAGGGGGAGCTACTTCTGGAAAGCCAAGCCTTGGACATTTCTCCTGCTGACCCCACAGCTTTGGGAAACCTGAGCTATCTTACTAATTAGAATGCCAGTGTGCTTATGACCTCTGTATTGAATACGACTTCACAAAAGCTAATAGAAATGGGTTATTTAGACGGTAATAATCTTCTCATTAAGTCGAGCATGTGCTACAGCCCAGCAATAAAGCAGCACCACTGTTTTATTACAACAGAAACTGGGAGGAGATTTATACGGAGAGCAGAGAGTACAAAAAGTTTCGTTTATTCACTCCTTCAGTATAGTCTTCAAAAATGTAGAGAGCAGAACAAGGTAAAACAAAAGAAATACACCATTAATACGAATTCAAAGTGCAGAAGGAAGTTAGCATCCCCCAACACATACACATGATTTTGTTTGCGTTTCCACTTCACAGGACAATTTTTCTCCTTTCCTCTTTCTCTCAGTTTCATTTATTGGACTCCACTCACTCTATAAATACAAATATTTATTGTTGTTACAAAATTAATATTGCTACTAATAAAACAAGTAGAAATAAACTGATTTCATAATAGGGTATCTAATTTTATTTAACAAAGCAACCAAATATTTTTAATATAGATAGATAGATAAATAGATAATATCACTAAGGAAAGGAGGGTTAGAAAGAAATGGAAAGAAAAAAAAAAGGAAATGGAGAAAACGTCGAGTAGCTAAAAAAAAGGAAGAGAGACATCAAGGGGAAGAAAATGAAAAGATTTGTGTGATTAACAAATGTGAATCTGGACAAAGGCAAGAAAGCAAAAATGCGAGTAGGAGACACACACTCATAGAAATGCCAATTGGGAAAACTATCAGTAAGGAGGACCCAACTCTCTGAGAAGCATTGGCCAGGCCTCAGATTGTCCCTGCCCAAAACGTTAACCTGTTTCTATGTCTAACATCCACGTAGATTTGGTTGGATCTGGTTGAATTCCCTCCATTCAACTCACAAGCTCATGTTGTGCAGATATCACTGACTCACCACCGCTGGTGTCCTGATGTCATTGCTAACAGCACTTATTTTCGTTGTCATCAGCGGACAGTGTTAGACAATCAGTTATGTAGTCATTTGAAAGCAGTGTGGAAATCAAACTGACCAAACGAGAACCCGAAGTGGTGATTTACTTGGACCTTGCTAGAGCAAAAGGGCTCACTGCCAAGAGTCGGGAAATTTGGAACTTAGGGTTAAAGACTAAATCCTGACCATTTTGTGTCTGGTCGCTGCGGAGGTTTCTGTTTCATCTCCCTAAGTGGCGCTGAGAGTGTTCTGTTTGTATACACGGTTGGGCGGTGCAGTTTATGTTTAATCTCTGAAATTGTGCTTTTGCTCGAGCACAGTCCTTCATTCCTTGTCTTTCTGTAGGAGACTGAAGAATGACTGCTCTCTGATTCTCTGTCTCAGTCACAGTAGATAGAGGTTCTGGTGGCTTGGGGACAACAGCAGTAATGGTAATAAATCCCTTGTCCGGATGTGTTATTGTGAGTCAAAGTAAAATTGTAAGGATAATTTTTGTTTTTTTGTTTTGTTACTATACAGGTTACTTCATTTCCTAGACCCTCAGAAACCTCAGTCCCACGTCTAGGTAACAAAGCGTGTGCAGCACAGGAGGTCGGAGCTCCGGGCCCATCCTGTTTTCGTGCACAAGAACTGCAATGAGATGGCAAAACTTCAGACAGACTGGAACTTGGGGGATGCGTTCATTCAGAAGCCACCATGTGACCCCCGTGCTCGCTCGGTTTTCTCTTTATCCTCTCAGTAAATGACCCATCCTGAATAAAACCTTTCCCATGGAATCCTAACCAAGAATTGTATTTTTTGAAAGAGTGACTTATTTCTAATTACTCTTCAGTTTATTTTCCCTTTCTTCATACACAGAATTTCCCAAAATGTGTATTTTCTTCTTAATTTAGTCCTAAATTTAAATACAACATGAAGAGAGATGATTAACTATCCGTGAACAACAACAGCAACAACAACACACTTTAAAAAGGTCTTCCGGGAAAACAAGGAAGCCTACTACAATTCACAGTTAGTAGGCTCTTATTAAATATTCAGAAGCTGTACTCTGCATGAGATGGCACAGAAACCTCAATTTAAAAGCACTGAACGCTAGAACTGCTGTTATATTCCTTCAGGGAAACCCTAACACCGTCCACAGAGAAAGCCACAATCAGCGAACTATTACAGCCAACGCAGGTACTGAGTCTGGGAAATGAACAGAGTGACAGACGCCGGCAGCTCTCCTAGGAATCAGGTATTTAAGAGGAAAGGGGTCTGAAGAGGGGCATCAGCAACATAGAACACTGAAATGTAATGGGAATAATTTTGAGGGGAGAGGAACTGAAGACTTAGTGTTTTGTGCTTTATATTATTGAAAAATAAATGTGCCCTTACATTTCATAGGACGTATTATATCGATTTAGGGTGACGCCTCTCAGAAGGAGGTCATACATGATATGCGGGAGGGCTTTGTGACTATGTGACGGAAAGATTTACGTATAAAAGATTTTTATAACAAATAAAGTGTAAAAATAAAAGTTTTACGCCTGCACATGGTGTTCCTGAAAGATAGAAGGCTAGCTGAAAATTACCCTGCAGTGTAAGTGTACTATGCGAAAATAATCAATATTTATACTTTTAATGTATTTTTTAATTTCTCTGACATTCAGTTTCCGGTCTGTGTGTATCAGTAGTAAGTGACATTTGTTTATTAATCTGCTGCATGTGGATAGCTGGTTTCCCCAGCACCATTTATTAAAGAAGCTAATATATTTTCTCCAGTGTATGTTTTTGGTTCTCGTGTCAAAGATAGTTAAATGTGCTTGGGGTTGTTGATGTAGCCTCTCTTATGTTACATTGATCTTCATGTCTATTTGTTTGCCAGTATCATGCTGGTTTTTTGTGTTTATTTTGGTACCGGAGATTGAGCTTGGTCCCTTGTGCTTGCGAGGCAGGCGGTGGAACCAAGCTAAATCCCTGGCTTTTTTTTTTTTAATTACAGACCTTTTTAATATAACTTCAAGTCTGGAATTTTTAAATTACAGAGCTTTGTAATATAATTTCAATTCTGGGATTTGAAGCCTCCCACTTTGTTCTTGTTAACCAAGATTGCTTTTGCTATTCTGGTTCTATATAAATTTTAGGATTGTTTTCTCCATTCTTTGTGAAGAAAACTTAGGATTTTGATTGGAATTGTAGTAAATCTGTGTATCAATTTTGGAAGCATGTCTATTTTGACTCTATCAGTTATAGCCTATACATATATACATATATATATGTATATATATATATATATATACCCGAATTTTCACTTAATTTTAATTTTAGCGCATATCCCAGCTCATTCTTTAAACATTATGGCTTTTAATAGCTGCATAATGTATCACAGAGTTTGACTTTCCAATTTATGTTTCCCTGAAAAAGAAATCACTGTATCTCCTTCAATTGGAAATGCATGAAGTCAGTTGCTTGTTATTCTGGTGCTTTGGACCTTGTAGAGAGAGTGCATGACTTTATGGAGACTATTGACTCTTCCATGCTAATAAGAACAAAATTTGGAGTAATTCAGATTCCACATAGCCTCACTGAGAAAAACCTCTCACTAAATATTGTAAGCATGGGATGTGATCACTTACAGTAATATTCTGCACTTTGATAAATGACAAGCAATATGGCTTTATTTTTAAAGGTAATCATTGAAGCACATTTTATTGATCACTGATGGTTTCGGAGTGTTTAATTTGTTATTCTTAAAATGCTTAGTGCAGCTATGATTTATTCATTTGAATATGCAGATAAATAATTTCAGTTGCATTGAATGTTGAAGAAATTTTACAATTGCATCATTCACACTTCTGCAACATTTAGAAAGTATCAAACCAAAAGTGTAATAGTTTTGAGTAAGCCATTCATAAAATAGTGTTTTTTCACGGTAGGAACTTGTTGGTTTTAATTTTAGAAAACTTAGTTTAATTTTCATATAATTTCCATTCCCATGTCCTATTTCAGTATCTGCTAAGTTCACAATGAAATTTGGTTTTATATTTACTCTTATTTCAGAAGATGAAGCATGAATCTTGCTGTCATTTATCTCTTTTGAACCCTATTTCCACCAGTTTGTGAAATCATTAGAATTATCTCATTAAGGTGTTTTTAAGCAAATTGACAAAATATTGGAGCACTTTATAAAATATGTGTCATCATGAAACTTAAATGAAAAATTATTTGTCAATTTCAAATTTTAGCTACCATGTTCTTAAAATTACTAATGCTGTAATATGAAATGTTACACTGTTGCATGAAACTTCACTTTAAAATAATGGATCTCAGTTATATTTCCAATTCTGCCACTTTCAGTTTCTGTTACATGATTAAATATTGGCATAAAAATTATCAAACCTTTTTGAACCTTTTCTTCCTATTTCACTTTACCTATTATACATTTGGATCCTTATTTACACTTTGTAAAGGTACAGATCTCCAATGACGAAGGTCATTACATTGTGTACCTAAAATGTACCCAATAAAATTAATTCTTAAAAAATTATCAAAGCTCGTGTCTCATTCTCAAATTCAATGTTATTTAGCCCTCTTAGTCAATTCTATTTCAATACCAATAAAAATGACATTCTGAGGGATTAGTTTAAATACATTTATGAAAGATTGTGAAATAAAATGTACACAGCACCACAGAAAGAAAAAAGGTAAATACAAATGATTACAAACTCATGATATGTTGATTGACAGGATGTCAATATTATTATTATGAATATATCAATATTGAAGGAGAACTACTTGCTCTACAGATTCTATACAATCTCTGTCAAAATCATGACACTTTTTGTAGAAATAAAACTATCCACTCTCTAATTCCCTAAAATATCAAAGCTACAAATAAAGGTGAAATAGAAGATCAAACTGTAAGGTTCATAATTCCTGACGCTATAAAGACACAATGGTCCAAACTGTGTGGCGCAGGGATTATAAGGGGCACAAAGACATCAGTGGAATAGAACAGGAAAGAGAAAATACCCTCTTGCAAAATAGTTTTCAAGTATTCTTCAGTCAAGATGTTTAATAAACTAATGATAGTCTTTACAATAAATTGACCAGGAAAACGGGGTAGTAACGTGCAGAAGAAAAAGTTGGACCTCACACTGATGTCATCTAAACAATTTAATTCACACTGAACCAAAGACCTATGTTTAAAAGTCAAATGAAAAACAAAACAAAACAAATAACATTTTAGGAGAAAACAGCAGTTTTTATGACATTAGACTTGGTAATGATTTGTAGGATTGAAAACACACAGAGACACAAGCAATTAAAAACATCGAGAAACATGACTTCATGAAATTAAAATGTTTGCTCTTCTAAGTCACTAAAGTAAATAGAATGGTAAAATATATTTACAAAGTGCCTGATTAAGGCTCAATATTAAGCATATACAAAGAACATCTAGAACCCATCAAGAAGAAAGAAAGGAAGCCACTCCATTAAAAAAAAAAATGGTAACACACGAAGATTCATTTCCACAAAGAAGATATGCAAATGGTCAATATGCTCAAGAAGAGATGTTCAGTATCAAGAGTCATTGGGGAAACACAAAACAAACACAGTGAGATGCAGCTTCGCACAGTTGGGACAGCAAAGTTGGGGAGGAGGATTGGAAGCACTGACAAAGATGTGGGAAAATAAGAGATCTCCAGGATAACGCTGATGGGGTAGTAAAATGGTACGATGGCTACAGAAAAGAGTGAGTTTGTTTCTTAAAAAAGGAGATATAGAAATTAAATATAGAATGATAATATAAGCTGGAAATCCACTTCTTGATGTACATCCAAAGGCATTGAAGGGAAAGACATGAATATTTATCTGCACACTCATGTTGACAGCAGTATTATTCATTATTGAAAAGGGGTAATCAGGCCAGTGTCCCTCAAGGATGAACGGATAAACAAACTACAGTACACATAGAATTCCATGTAACTTAAAGGGAATGAAACTATGACGCATGCTGAAACTCACATGAAACTTGAAGATATTCAATGTGATTTATAAATAAAATTATTCAGATTATTTTGGTGTTTAAAAAGTAAAGGTTTATCCTCTTTTTGCTGTGCTCCCTTTTGATAAATTAGCCACCTATACAAGGTATCTTATATAAGATTCTACTCATTCAAGGTAGATTAGTGACGCTCAGAAGAGAAAGAAAGAAGTGAAACAGGATACGAAAGAGTGGAAAATGGGGAGTTACTGTCTAATTGGTGTTTTCCTTTTGCAAGAGAAAAGATTCCAGAAATAAATGGTATCATGAAGCTTTACAATGCTTCCTGCCAATAACATATTCTTACAAATGGCTGACATGTTAAATTTTCTTATACATCGATATGTTCAATTTTTAAAAATTCAACAACAGCCGGGAATTTAGCTCAGCAGTTTGGTGGCCTGCCTCGCAAGCGCAAGGACCCCAGTTCGATCCCTGGTACCAAAAACAAAAAAACAAACAAACAAAATAATTCAAACAACAAGAAAAACCAAAGACTCTATAGATAAGCATTTATAATAGTGCAGAGTTCAGGCAATCGTAACCTATCTGCGTCAATGTTTTGATGCCTCTCGGGTCCTTAAGTAATTAAAACAGAATTAAGCCTTAAAGAGGTGCATTGCTGCCAAATTGCCTGTCAGTTAGCTTTTTAGAGAGCTAAGTAGGTGTGCAATGGCTGTCATCAGAAAGAGAGCTCACATGTACGACTTTGAAGATTGCTCAGAGATTTCACTTGAAGCTTTCCTCCTCAAGAGCCAATATTGTGCACCCTTTGCATTGTAATAAAAATCTTGTTTCATTGTGTTTTGAAAATAAATTTAAAAATTGAAAATTCATATGCTAGTAAAATAAATACTATCAATTCTAATTACTGCTATGATATTCTCTTTATTAATAAATATAAATATAGAACTAGTTATAAAAGCATTATTTTTACAAAGTATTCTAGAAAGGTCAAATGATCGTAAAATTTAAGTTCATTAAATGAAATAAGAAAGTATCTGAGAATGCATGTGTATAGACTTATCTACTTTAGAATAGTGATATGGAAAGGACGCTATATAGATCTTTGCTTTCTCTTTTACTCTTTTGTGGTGGACACAGTTGTTGCTAAGTAGAATAATATTTGCTTCACAAAGCAAATACTGGAAACTTAAAAATCAAGAGATTTTTGAGATAAGTGATTCACCACTACTCAGAAGAATCACAAAATTGTCTTTGGAAACCAGGCGCTTGAGATGGATCTTTATTAATAATCAATAGAAACCAAAAAATTTTTAAGTATCATTGGCAGGAAATCTGGCAATAGTTGCAATTGTTCGAAATGATATAGCAGTTGAGATAGTGGATCTACTTCTGATGATGTATCCTACTAGAACAAGTGTAATGTAACAGCAAAGCACTCGTGACTCCAGTGGGGGTGCCCCGTGGCCCTGCGGGACCCCGAGCGGCTGGCGAGAGCTCCGTGGGACAGAGGTGGCTCTGGCTGCCACACTCTTTCATGTGGATTCAGAAATCCCCTGCTTCTGCCCCTAAGAGGTGATTCAGAACAAGGGAGGGCCTAACAACGCTAGAGATTCCAGATGCCCTCAGCCTTGCAAGCGGGAAGGACCAAAGAGCAACAGGGTCCACTGGGGTGGGGACAGGTGGCTGTGCTGGGCATCTCAGCTGCAGTGTCCTTGGCCCGCTGTGCGGCGCGGAGAGAGTAACTACAATGCCGTATGTCCTCCAGCTTGACTTAACTACTCCCGACTTTGGGCCCCAGGGTCCCTTTGCTCAGAGCACTAACTTTGTAGACCTGGCAAATGCGAATTGTCCCACTGATCTTTGAAAATGGAAGTCATCTTCCAGCCAGACAGGTCTTTCTCCAGAAATGGTAATCAACCAAGTTAAAGACTCTGCTTCTAAGTTTCAGTGGAAGGATAGGCATCCAATTGCCAATCAACAAACACACACGACCAAATTTTATTGACGAACGCTTCTCCTAGCAGCTCCAGTAATTTTACACACGCTCATTTCACACTTGAAAATGACCTTCCCTTAGTTTCAAGGGAGTTGAGTTCAGTCTCCCTCCCACAGCCATAGACCCAACCTTTAATGCAACAGTCTTCAATAAGGTCTTTGTATTTTTTTTTTGACGTGAATCCAGTAATTGAAATACAGATAATTTAATATAGATATGTATATAAAACACGTTATGTACAAACATACATACATACAGTGCATGACATGCTTATAAATCCACCTATTACCAAAAGATAATTTTTATATGCATATATATAGAGAGAGAGAGAATTTTCAAAGATAAAATAAATCATAAAATACATAAAAATGAACTCTGTTGAAAATGTGTTATATCAAATGTATGACAAAATTAAACAAATATTTTACCAGTTAGAAGAAAATGTCAAAATACTGTAATATATATAGATAGAGGGAGAGAGGGAGAGAGTAAGAGAATGCTGTGATGGATTATTGTGGAGACAACTCACTTTGGAGAATGGCAGGTCAATTGAACCATTTTTGGACTAGACAAAGTTTTCATATCTTGCAGTTGTCAAGACTTGCAGAAAGTTAAACAGTAGCTCAGTGGCAATGAAGATGTCTAGAATTTGATAACCTTGAAGGATTTCATATTGCACAGTGTACTAAGTATTCACGCATGTACTACAAAGTATGTGCAAAAATTTTTCTTCTAAGTTATTGACAAGTCAAATGGTTAGAATAGGTACAAGTGGACATAGTAGGATAAATGAGCATTCATTAATTATCAATGGACACCTAAAGTTTAGCATCACTTTAGGAAATCTCGCAATATTTAATAATATTTTGGGGGTTTTGTTTTGGTACCAGGAATCAAACTCAGGACACTGAGCTTGCCAGGCAAGCACAGTGCCACTGAGCTACATTCCCAGCCCAGTATTTTGAAATTATATAGCTATAGAAATAGTAAGCCTACTTCTGAATATCCATCTTATACAAATATAGGGGATGTAAGCAAATGTTTGAATATATAATACATAACATGTTTACTCTCACTTTAAAAATAATAGTGAGAATCCAAAATGACACACATGTATTATGAGATACACACAATGCAAATAGCTACAAAAATCTACTGTGTTCTTCCTCGCACACTAAGTTTCATGTTGTGCTCAGCAATGGCATCATTATGATTTCTAAATACCTCCTTTACATAACTTTCTTCAGATTATGTTTTTATCAACCTCCTGGTAGGCTATCTACCTGCTCTTTGTGTCATTCAGTTTATAGTTGTTATTATTTAGGGAATCCAGTAGAATACCTAATTCTTTAGGAAACATGAGTTCCTGTGTTAATTCAAAACATGACGTAATGTACTTTTAGTTTTGCTTTTTTATTTTCCCACCTTGAGTAAAGACTCTTTGAAGACCAGTTTGAAAGGGCATTTCAAATCCATGAAGAAATGCATAAAATTTTAAGAGAAATGACATTTTCAACAAAGATTTACAGAATATGTTGCCTGAATGTGTGAATACTGTAATCTTCAGTGCAGGGCTGTGATATTCAAGGCCAACTTTGACCCAAGAGAATGAATGTTGTGCATTTCTAATTATACTTTCTTGCATGGGAAGAATGAATCATAATTTTAATCCCTGATATATGACATTTTAGTACGCTGACCTTTTAGTAAAGGTACACGCTTGATTAGAAAACATTTGAAACACCCTTGCCATTCGAAGACAGAGTTGTAAATGGTCAAAGCAGTGAAATGAGCCCCCAACTCAATATAGACTTTCCAAAGGTCATGATGAAGCAGCCTGTCTGTTTAACTGCCTAAATATATGAGGCATTCATCCCAGTACACGGAAGTTTCATGACAAAAACCATAAAACAGCAATGGGGCTACATTAAGCCAATTTATAGTCTATATTAATAATATTAAATTCCATTTATAAAAATGTATATATGTGATATTTTAGAAACTATAGTTCATTTCTTAAGAAATTAATTCTTTCACCATCACATGATAGCAATTTTTTATAAAAAGTTTGGAAAATATTGCATCAGAATAATTTTAAAAGGCTACTCATAGATTTAAAAAAATCTCATCAGCGGAAAAGGGGTTCTGAGTAGAATTTTGAAAGAGAAAAGTTTCTTACTCAAGTTTGTCATTGTCCTTTTGTTTTGTGGTGAGAATTAATGGGCTGTTTATGCTCTGCTGAATTTTGTAACTTCTTGTATTACTCTTTCTTTAAGCTATTGTCTATAATGCCCACCTTTAGCATTGTTATAGTAACACAAATGACTGCAAAAGAAAAGAAAATAAGCAAACAACCAGAAACCAAAGCACAATGAGTAATTTGAGAAGTAAGATTTGAAAAGATCCAGAAAAAAAAATTTCATGATTGGACTTGAAGGTTTTATGTTTTATTTTCTTAAATCATATAGTGGAACTCACTAAGATACACAGTTATATAAGCAGAATTTATTAATTTTATGAAATATATTTTTTACTTTAATTTGTAAGACAGGGAAAGCTAATATGATTTACAAACTATATCGCATATTTCAAAAAGTATTAAAGAACCCCGGGACCTGATGTATGAACTGTTTGAGTGAGGGCCTCTTGATTTTTGTAAAACCATTTATTCCCAATTTAGTATTTCATGAACAAGTGGAAGAATGTTTCAATTCATATTTACAATTTAATATAGTAGTAAACAAAAATTCTAAAAAGCCTTTTGCTACCATTTCAATTTTTTTTAATATTTGAACACATATACTGTAAATATTCAACAAATGCACTGTGTTCCTGATATAGGAATAACTACCCTCAAGACTTAATCCTTATCTTTTGGCTTTCAGGAAGTATATTTTCCTGATGTTCTAATTTATATTTTGACCGCTGTTTAGGCCAAGAAGATTTATGTGAGATGTTCACTGATTCCTTCTAAGCGGGATGCTCTTTTCTAAGAAAAATAAGGTACATCCATGACATTTTCAGCTCTTATTGCTTACCATTGAAGAGAACTGTGCATCAAAATCCAAGAAAGAACCAGAAGAGTAGCCATTATTTATGATATTTTGAGATGTCTTCTACAGGAAAAAGAAAAAAAACATGAATTATATACATTTGTGGCACATAAAATAAGTATGACTATTATAAAATATTTAAAGGCCTATTGACTAGCGAAACTAACCAACACTCTGCTGACATATAGCCAGGCTGTTGCTCTCAAAGTAAAATGGGAAAACAGAAAGTGAAGAAAAATAGGAAGGAACTAAATGACTTTCACTGATCTTAAAAGCAGTGTAGTAACCAAGGCAATCATTTTACAACGGTGTTAGGTACAAGAAATTCAACGAATCATTTTTCCTCAGTGAAAAATCCAAATTTTCAGACTGCTGTGAGGAAGGAGTATAACCATAGTAGTCAGCAGAACCTTAAGTAAAAGAAGAGCTAGAAGGACCGAACCCGGTCCGAGCTGGGGAGCATGGGCACTGCTGGAAGTAGCTGGCCCAAGATTGTTCCCATCAACGGGAGAAAACGATCGCACTTACATGTGTAGCTGTCAAAATCGGTAGAAACATTTCAGTTTTGGAGGGAAGACTACAAATACAGAGATCTTAACCTTTGCCTTGACTCTTTGAGTCGAGTCAAGAGTGTGTTTGGCTTCAGCCTTTACAATGGATCTTGTTATCAAACAATGAGCAATTAGCAGAGTCTATCTGGGAGTCTCTACCAAATAACTTGAAATGTTAACCGTTCTTGTGAAAATAAAGTAAAAAGAGACCGCGATGGGCAGCTAATTCAGAATAGCGAGTGGCTGGGAAGCAAGTGGGTGAGGTAAACTAGCGTGAGAGCAAGATCCCAGAAATGCTAAGGTTGAGTAGATATTTGATGAGTGGAAACATGGAGTGAATAAATGCAACCGTGATTCTGACTCTCCAAAGAATGTCTTTCAGTTCTTTGTACAGGCATAAAATAACAGAAATCTCAATGATTTTTCAGAGGTTCTTGATGGTCTAGCAGTTTAACTTAAGGCACAGCGCTTGAGTTGGTTGCGATGGTGCAGGCCTGTAATACCAGAGACTACAGTGCCTAAGGCAGGAGGGTCACATGTCTGAGGCCAGCTTGGGCAATTCAGCAAGTCTCTGACTCAAAATAAAATTGAAAAAACAGAACAACTGAGATGTAGCTTGGTGGTAGAGTGCTTGCTTAGCATGTGTGCACCTCTGGGTTAAAAAAGATCCCATTACTCATCTCTTAAATCATTTCTTATCTAACTACTGTCTTTGCAGAATGTGTGGATTCTGCGTTTGTCTGCAAAGTTTGGGAGCGGTCTCCTCCCACTGTGAATCAATTTGGATGTCCAGAATTATGAGACCATACGAGCCTCAATGAGACGTGATAGGGTTTCTCCCTGGTGTATTGAGGCTTTCTGAGGACAGGTGGGCAGTCACCCCAGCTGATCTGAATTTGCTTAATTAGAGGGAATAGAAAGACTCTAGTTCTTCTTAAGGATGTGGAAGCAGAAACACTGAAGGTCAGGGGTGGGGTGGCTGAAATCTCCATGTTTGAACTGCCTCCCAAGTTCAAAGGAAGGAGAAAACAAGCAGGCACCCTTGACTGCTTATGCATATGTGGAGCAACAAGCCAAGGTGGAAGAATAGTGCTAGGAAAAGTCCGCCCTGAAATATCCAAAACAGGCAACTCTGGAAAAACAAGAGACAACAATGAAATTTTGTCCGAGGACAGAAATATCAGAAATTAAACTACAAAACAAATTCTATACTCCTTTAATTTTCCTTACTGGTTATGAGTCCTAATAGGAAATTTCTTCTGTATAACAACCCTCTTATCATGATTGACCCGAAATATATCTATGTACCCTTAAAAGTCACTACAAATGTGAATATTTTTTAATCTCTTATAAAATACCCCTCTTAAGCTTCCAAACATTTTTTAAAATTCTTGTTTCCACAATAGTTTATTTGAATGTCAATTATAAAATTTCCCGTTCTGTATAATTACTTATTGCATGTTGTTGAATTGCATTTTCTCTACTTCCCAGGATTTTAGATAAAGGTTTAAAGCTTTTTAAAAAAGTGTTCATAAGAACACTGTGTTGGTATCTCTAATTTGCTAAAAATAAAAAAATAAATTTGTTTGTCAGTGTTGTTTTCTGATAAATATGAAAAGCTTTCCTTGCTATAAAGGACTGAAAGGAACTTCCTTATCATTTCTGGAATGAAACCTGGAAAATGGCTTTGACTTTGTAGGGCATCTGAGAGAATAAATGTAACACAAACAACAACCCAAACAAACACACAACATGAGCAAACAAAGCCAACAAATAAACAAGGAAATAAAAGCCTCTTTCAGGTGGGCGAGACAATGAAGGAATAAAAATATGGGAAAGAAGGACAATCAGAAATACTCTACGGAAGTTAACTCCATGAACTCTGAAATAAAAGAGGATCAATATATTTTATTTTATAGAAATCTAATGTGGTCATAAACTATACTTTAATAGTTTCCAAATGCAAATTTCTGGAACATATTGAAATTTCCTCACAAATTAATATTTTATGATTTCACAGTCTCATTTTTCATTTCATTATTAGCTATTAGTTAACTTTTTAAAACCTAATTGGCTTCCAGCATGTTTGTCTTAAAACTTTCAGAACACAAAGGGGATTGAACTCAGGTCCCTTGCACTTGCAAGGCAGGCCACCGAACCGCTGAACTAAATCCCCGGCCCTCAAAACACAATTTAAATAAAACTAAAGAAAGAAATGGAGCCATATCAGAATTCCCAGAGGAGTGAAAGCTATCTAAATTTTATATATATATATATATATGTATATATATATACATATATATATATTATATATTATACATAATATTCTTAGAACATGTATAGCTAAGAATAATTTGAACCAAATATATTTAGCAGAACAATATATTTTGCTTTTGTTCACAATTCTGAAAATCAGCGTACCTTTAGAATACATTGATTATCTACGCTACAGCAAAACAATAGAACATAGACATTTGGCATAAACAAGTAGATACATATATATATATTATATATTATACATAATATTCTTAGAACATGTATAGCTAAGAATAATTTGAACCAAATATATTTAGCAGAACAATATATTTTGCTTTTGTTCACAATTCTGAAAATCAGCGTACCTTTAGAATACATTGATTATCTACGCTACAGCAAAACAATAGAACATAGACATTTGGCATAAACAAGTAGCCATCATTTTTTCATACTTATTCTTCGAAAAGTGAAATTTTTAAAAAAGCCAACAAATTTGAAAGGAAAGTTAAGTATCATAAAATTGTCATTATACTTATATCCTGGTTTTTATTTTATTGGTGATTTATTTTAGTAGTGATTTTTGTTTTATGGAAGACTTTATTTACTATGAGCTACATCCAGTGACACTGATAAGATTATCCTCTGGGCTCTTGGAGACTTACTCCATTATTTCATTAAAACATTAATTTAAAAATTTCAAGTTAATTCTATCAAATGGGTTATTTTTCATTATAGCAAATCTCTGTTGTACTTTACCATTAATCCTGGACTTTGAGAAAATGAATGACAACCTGTGTGTAGTCATTATTACTTCACAAGTCTACTTTACTATTTGGAGTCATCGTAGTCATAAAAGGACTTCAGAAAAGTTTTGAGAAATTAGGTCTTAGTAAATTGTAGCAATTAGTCTATTGTTATTCTAGGTGTCCTAATTTATTGGTGAGATTTGAAGGTTTGACATAAAGTCCAGAAACTCTTAGAAGAGTGTTTGACTTGGGATAACAAAAATGACCTAAATTGGATTGTGGTCGGAACTGTACAACTCTGTCAGTGTGTTACAATGTACTGATAGCTGCATTTTAAGTTTGTAAAATATGTGGTATGCACATTTTAGCTAAATATTTTTAAAAAATCAATATCTTCTATTGTCTTCAAAGAAATTAAAAAAAAAAACTATTACAAGAATTTAGGGCTAGAACCTTGCTTGATAGGCTCATTTGTTTCAGAGATTTTAATGGTCATGTCTTTGTTCACTGAATTTTAATCTCTGCCAGGTTCATAACTATGTAAATATTTGAATATAAAAGCTGCATTTGTCATTTTAACCATTTTAAACATCCAAAAAGTATGTTATAATTTCTTTTCCAAAGTAATAGCCACATCATCATATAATATATATATAAATATTTTATATATACATATGCATGCATATTTAAGTATGTAAATAAACATATATACTTTTTTTTTCCTTTTGGCACTGCTAAGGATCAAACTTAGCTCTTTGCATCCTAGGCAAGCATCGTACAACTCAGCCTTATCCAAGGTCCTCATTCTTTAAATTTAAAGTAAAAACCTGACGGCCAGGGATTTAGCTCAGCGGTTTTGCCACCTGCCTCACCAGCACAATGGCTGAAGTTCTATCCCCAGTACCAAAATAAATACATAAATAAAAATAAGAACTTGAAATATATCAGGAGTGTCTCAGGAAGTCCTAAGGATAGGATCATTTGAAAGGGAAATTCTAATTTCTAGTCTTAAGAATCAACACATACTAATACAGAAAATACATAAAGGAGAAAACACATACTTAATTACCTAAGTAATCAGTCTGGGAGATAAAATTTAATCTTGAAAAGACATTGAAGGCTTCAGTGGAAGGGAATCCACGTCTCTAAAAGGGTCTCATCCTAATTCCCAAAGGAAGAGCACTTTATTCTGCCTGAACGTGATGCTCTCATATGACAACAATTAAGAGAAATGGAACCACTTAGTCTTTTGAACTGTGGCTACCTCCAGAGAACAAGGAAGCAGAGAAAGGACTGCTAAATGATTGAGTACAAATGAACCACTGTACAAAGCCGTTCAGATAAAGTATTTCAAGTCTGTCATGAGAAATAATGTTTTCAGGGAACATTAGTTTGACTACTAATTATGGAACTTATAGCTTACAGTGGCAATGACCCTGATTTTTCAGAATTTGAAAGCAGCTTTAACGTAGAGGTCCATGGATGGCGAACCACACAGTTTTCAACAAGTCAATTAGAAACAATCAGGAGATTCCCCTAATAGAATTGCAAATTATGGTGGTTTTCTTCTTCAGCCTTTTTGACTTATGTAACAACTATCACAGAATATGCAAGTAATATTAGTGTTTAAATTTTTCTTAGTCCGTTTCTTTGAACTCTAGTGAATTAATACTGTCAAACATTTCTCAGAACATGTGTCTAATTCCTTTACATGACTCCAGGGTCACTGAGAAACTGTTAGCATTTAGTGAACTTCACACAATTAGCTCTGTCCTTTGGGTTTTCAAACATATTTTCCTTACCCTTACACTGGGTATGGGAAAGGAAAATTTACAGTGAAAATTTAGTTCCGCAGTCTTCTTCATTAAGGTCCCCCAGGATACTTTATAATCATTAAAAGTTATAATTAGCACTGAAGTACATTCAACTCCTAAAAGGATCATTTTTCAAACTAATAACTTTTTCCACATCTGTATTTTAAAGTCTCAAAACAGTTTAAGTGCTCCCGACATCAACAGATAATGACTTCCTAAGCATAGAGGAAAGAAATCAAAGTGTTTTTAAATGCTCTATAACATATTTCCTCATCCCCTCTAGATTCTGCTCATTGAAAATAGGCAACTATTTATGTAATAGAAATATGGTTCCTTTATTAAAAGGAAAAGTGCCAAATAAAGAGATAAATAGAGACAATGGTAAAAGTTATGAATTGTACTCCATGTGCTAAGTATGCTACTGAAGAAAATTAGGACTTTATGTCATTTGCTTGCTTCTATTACATGTTTCATGAATTTAGCTTTTAATCTAGACACAGTTGGGTGAGAAACCAAGCTATAAATAGTTTCTTCTACCAAGATAGAGAATTGTGACTCAGCTCTAGCCAATGTCACTGTGTAGAACTCTGAGAGATCTGACACTTTACCCTATTTTCAAGCAATAAAAGTGCCCGCTACATTTTCATGGATGTGAGCATAAGACTCAACTCTTTCAGCTAAACAAAGGATTGAGCACAGCAGTAGCAATATCCACAGAGTATGAGCATATTGGCTGCAATAGACAGGTTCTTGGGCTGATTCCTTTCCTGCCCCAAAGTGAGAATTTGGCCAGTTGATTAAAGCTTTGATTACACTGAGAAATAGAAACATCAGGAAAAGCAAGGAGCTTGCTCCACTGTTCACGTCATTTGTGCTGCAGAATGGCATTGAAACAAAAGATAGCAGGTGACAACATGACATGTGTTAGGAAACCCTGTTGCTGAGGACCTGATCCCATGATCCAGGCAAGTTCAGACTTTGTAGTTGTACGTTAGGGTGGCAAGACATAGAGTGTCATGTATCATAGGAAGTCAGAGCTTGTGAAGGCCCCTGACATGTCTGTTGCTCAGAATTGTTTTTGCTCTCCTGGGGTTCTTCTGCTTCCCAGTGAATTTTAGGAATGATTTCTCTAGCTCTGTGAGATATGTGAATAGTAATTTCACTGGGATTGTATTAAATCTGTATAATAGTTTTGGGAGTATGGGCACTTTCACAATGGGGCTCTCTTTCCATCTTCTGATATCCTCTTTCATCTCCCTTTTAAGAGTACTGTCAATTACTACAGAGCCATTGTGAAAAGCAGCATGACCTGAGGATCAATGGAACAGACTGGAAAAGGTGGAAATAGCACCAAATACACGCAGCCACTTTGTCTTTGACAAAGGGGTCGGACATGTTTGCTGGAGGAAGGACACAGCCTCTTCTATAAGAGGATCTGGAAAAACTGCCATTCCACATGCTGAAGATTAAGGGAAAGAATATGAGAAAAGGAAAAATGGAAACAAAGTCTTTGAAAATAGGGAGAGCAGGGGAATGTGGAAAAAATAAGAACCAAGATACATCACGTAAAGGTACAAATTCCCAATGATGAATGTCATCATATTATATAACTAAAATGTACCAATAAACTTAATGAATTAAAAAAAAACTAGACTCCTATCTCTCACCACGCACTAAACTAAAGTCAAAATAGATCAAAGATCTAAATATTAAAACAAAAACACTAAATCTTCTGGAAGAGGGAATAGTTGAGCTCTTGAGGACATAGGGGTGGGCAATGACATCATGAACAAAACCCAAACAGCACAGTAAATAGTGCAAAGAATCATCAACTGGGATCTAATGTCATTAAATTTGTTTGCATGACAAAAGAAATCACCAAGAGAGTGGAGACAACCCACAGAGTGGAGTAAAATTTTAGCCAGTGGCCCCTCAGATAAAAGACTAACATATAGAACATACAAATAATTTTAACAAATCAGAACTCCCAAACTGAAAACCCCAATCCAAAAATGGGGATCTGAAATAAATAGATGCTTCTCCGATGAAGAAGTAGAAACAGCAAACAAATATATGAAAAATTGTTCAGCATCACTGGTCATCTGATAGATGCAAATTAAAACAACACTGAGATTCCATCTCACTCCTAGAAAGAATAGCTATTAATAAGAAATCAACCAACAACGTATGCTGGTGGTGTTGTGGGGAGAAAGCAACCCTTTTTCACCGTCGGTGGGAGTGCAGACTGGTGCAACCACTGTGGAAATCAGTGTGGAGATTCCTCCAAAATGTAGAATAGAGGTCCCATTTATGGGACCCACCGTCATGGTTTGGGTCTAGATGTCCCCCCAAAGCCTCACGTGGCCTCAGGCTTGATCTAGAGTGTGTAAAGCTGTAATCGACTCACAATGTAATGCCAGGCTCAAGGGTACTAGGATTAGGGGTGTGCGTGCTACCCACCCTAAGTAACCTGTATAAGATAAAAGGGCAGGGAGACCCTGCTAACTTTCTCTTGTTACCTTTGCCACCTTGTGTGTGCCATGTTTTTCTGCTCTGCTGTGGCCATTTGTCGTCCTTGCCTTGCAGTTGGCTGATCATGGTCTGAAACCCCTACAAATGATGAGCCAAATAAACCTCTTCCCCTTTAACTTTGTGTGTCTGGTATTTTGTATCAGCAATGAGAAAAAGGTAACTAACACAGCCAACTATTCCCTTGTTGGGTATTTTCCCAAAAGAATTAAAAGCTTTGCTTCTTGGCCTTTTAGCTAAGAGAAAGTGAAGAATTAAAAGCATCATATCACAATGACATATGTGCAGCCACTTTTATAGCAGCACAGTTTTTAATGGCTAAAACTTGGAAATAACCCAATGCCATCAACAGATGAATGGGTAGAAAAGATGTGGTTTTTAATCATGGAGTAGTATTCAGCCACAGAGAAGGATAAACTCGGGACATTTATAGCTAAGGGGATGTAACCTGGTACTATGCTCTTAAGTGAAATAAATCAGACACAAATGTGTCAATATAGCATTGTCTATCTAGTGTGAGAAACTGAAAGAGTAAATAAGGACAAAAATGCGTAATAAATAATATGAAATAGGAAGAAACTGTTCAAAAGGAAAGGGAAATTGAGAAAGATTAGAAGATCAATAAAAAGAAGGAAAAAATGGAAACAAACCTTTTGTAAATAAGGGAGGAAGGGAGGTTGAAGGGAGGGAGGGGGATGGAAGAAAAAGAAGAATCAAGTGATACCATGCACAGGTACAAACCAATTTAATTAATAAAAAAACAAATTAAAAAAGAAGTCAGAAGTCATGAAAAAACATGTCGCCATGTGACACCACGAAAGATGTGCCTGAGGAAAACCTGTCAAGGGAACAGAGGTCTGGTAAGATTCTTCACAAACTTTCCATGGTCTATTTCTGAAGGACGTGGAACATTCTGCCAAGACTCGTGCATAAATCATGCCTGTGTGGTCCCTGCAGAGACATCCATGGTTCTCTGAGGGAGAGTCCATGCTCTATGCTTATCCAAACTTAATTTCCACTGGTAGCACAGGAACCCCAGTGGGCTCAGGGGCATGCTGAACACACAGTGGTTTTCAGTACAAAAGAAAGAACCTGGGCTTGGGAAGCCAAGGCCTTCTATTATCAGCTAGAAGGAGATATGCTCAGAAGAAATACTATCTTAATTTTACCAGGCAACTTGCTTCTGTCCTGGAGAGAGAGACTCTCATCCTCCATGGATGTTTACCTTATAAATAACTTTGAAAAGACTGTGTGGGACACAAGACTGCGAAGTCCTTACGCATGTAAGAGATTCATGCAGAACTGTCGGTCAGGCATCGTGCATTAAGTAGTTGATATTGTTGCTTGGTGACTCTTATCAGAAATATTTTGTTTTTCTAACTAAAAGAAAACAATATAAGGCGATTGATTAAGCAGGTCAAATTTTGCTTCACTGTTTTTACAATGACTCCTTAAACACATGATGGTTAAAAATATAATCTCTGATCTACTATGTTATGTTTTAAATCTAAAATGTCCTCGATGGGACTTCTATTTCGCCAGGTGAGGCTTTTAGAATTTGATTGGCTCACAGGGTCACTGTATTTATCAGTGTATTAATCCATGGATGAACTCCTAAGTGAATCGCCAGTGTGTGTTCCTGTCCCCAGTTCATTCCCTCTGTGCTTCTTTATCACCATAGGTGGACCCTCCGTTCTCCCCGTACCATTCCAACACGCTGTATCTATCTTAGAGGAAGGCAACCATGGAGTGCGACGATTGAAATCACTAACCAAATAAACATTTCCACCTTTAAAGTTTAGGTGTTAGATATTTGGTCCCAGCAATGAGAATATAATTATTCTATACTGTAAGGATCTACTGCCTGGGAGCAAGAAAATTTCACACAGTAAGACTGTAGACCATAAAAATAAAAGTTTTTAGCTTCCAAAATAATAATATTAAACCATTTTGGCAGGTCTAGATTGCCTTAATGGTGTGTGTGTGTGTGTGTGCCCCCACACACACACATGTCTGTGAAGCTGTGTGATTATTTCTGCATAGATTAGCTTGGTAAGGAGTCAGAGACAGTGAAAAAACAGGAAAAGTAACTATTTGCTTAAGACACGATGATCCGGGTACTCTTGCTTGTATTAAAATGTTTCTAATTAATACAGCTTGGATTTTTTTTTTTTTAGTACAACCTGATTCCTTGATACATAGTGCTGTCTTAAATCTACATTTTTGGATAGAACTACATTCCCAGCTAAGGCTGTTAGTACCAACTTATAGCAGCTCCCAACACTTAGCTCTGTGACTTCAGGAAATGAATTTAATTCTCATTGGGCCGTTTCCTTTTTAGCATTTGGGATTACATTACATAATTGGGTTGGTGGTAAGATTAAACTAAAATGAACACAAATATCTCTCTTGAGGCCTGTATAGTTGCTTAATAAATTTCAGTTTTCCTTATAGCAAAATGCCCTTGCTAATCTCCTGTGAAGATAATGGTGATTAAAATTTCCCTTAGTCAGTAACAACTTTAAAAACTTCTTACTAATTTCTAAGCCTATCATGTAATTAGAAGTTCAACAGATTTCTTTAGATCATGCGTGCCTATTTGATGTTTGGTAATGTTTATGCCTATGCATTTTTCTTTCTTTCTTTCTTTTTTTTTTTTTTTTTTCGGTACTGGGAACTGAACTTGGGACCTTTCACTTGAGAGGCAGGCAGTGGAACTGCTGAGCTAAATTGCTGGCCCTGCCTATGGGTTTTTAACAAATTATTATATAACCAAATAGAACAATATTAACTGTCCTTAATTCTAAGAGTACATAGGCTTAGTTACTTGATTTTTTTGGTCTTGGCAGAAAATAGATATTTTAACTTATTTACAAGCTAGGAATATCTGCTATGGTTTTATTTATTTGTCATCTTTATTGTTTTTCTCACCCGCACAGCTTTATTTTAGGCAAACATATGTTTACTCACAGAAGGAAAAATGAGAATTGTTTTGAGAGCAAGAAATAACTTGGATTTTGAAAGGAGTAATATATTTTTGAAAATGTTTTGTGTACTTTTTTATTCAGTTACATAATATTTTATTGAAGGTTTCTGAATCTGCATTCATGAGAGATATTGGTTTAATATTTTTCATTTTATGATATATACTGATTTTTTAAAAATCACTTTCTTTTTTTTTTATGGCACCAGGGATCAAAATCGGGACCTTGTGCTTGCAAGGTAGGCAGTGACACCACTGAGCTAAATCCCTGGCATATATACTGATTATTAAAGGACATTGCTGTCTTTATAGAAAGAATTAGTATACAAGCCGCTGAAATCAGCATCATAAAATGAATTAGAAAGTGTTCCCTCTTCTTCACACATTTAGGATATAATTTGGAGAATTATATAATTTCTTTCTTAAATCATTACAAGAAATTTGAAAAATTTCTTCCTTAAGCAAAGAACCATATACATAGATAAAATCATATATATATATACATGAATATATGTATTCATGTATATATATATGAATAATTAGATATCTTAGACCAAGTAATGGTTTTAATAAGCTGTAGATTAAAATTATCACTATGATAATAGTCATTATAGTAAGATATTAAGATACAAGAGGCTATCATTACATGTAACAATCAGAAAAATCTGAGATACAGAATGTTGCATGAATAAATTATGTGGAAACAAAACTCTTAAGTGTTTGTCAGAGAGTAATTGTTAGTAGAACTTTTCCTGGATCTTACACCTAAGCAAATGGAGACACGGTGCAGTAAAGGAACTTGCATTTATGATTGAACACAATTTGTCAGGTGCACCGCAGTCAGTCAGGATTCTTCTGAGGTCATTGAAATTTACCGCTCGTTAATCCACATATGATGATAAGGGGCCGGGAAAGGAAGAAAACACACAAATGTGGTTCATTCACCCCACTGCTGGCTGCCCCCACACACACTGTGCTCCCTCCCTGGACAGGAATCACTGGACAGGGTTTCAGAAACTTGTGCTGATTGTTGATAAACACATCCCAGTGACTTAGCGAGAACACTAAGCTCATAGTTGCATCACCGATGGGATCTCTGTGGAGATGCCTGGGCCAATGGGTGGACCTGGGCTGCAAACCCAGGAATTTAGATTTGATTATCATTTCCTGTCACTTATCTGATCATGAAGCAGATCCTTAAAATCTTTAACTTGAGTGTGAGAGGAAGAATAATCTAATTTCTGAAACACTGTGATCCTGCACAGCATGGCTTTGGGTCTTCTGGTGGGAATGAGCTTAAAATTTACATTGGACATAGGGTTCATTTCCCTTTGAAGTGAAAGCCTGTAGCAGAACCGGGGTGATCGCTCTGTGCAAACTGGTTCAGGTCTCAGAAGGAGTTCAAGAAGCAAACCCCACTGAGTTCTGCTGTGCATTAGAAGGGCACGCAAATTGAAGCTTGTGGTAGATGACAGCAGAGCTGTGCCCTTGAAAGGTGACTTCTCTGGGAACTGCAAAATAAACATAGTTTTCAGAAATCTGAAAACCTAATTTTTTCTTTCCTTAACTATACTGAATTTCCGAAAAAGTCCTCACCCAATTTAAAGAGTTGGTAGAAAAAAATTCGCAGAATATATTTGAATGTCCAACAATGAAAGCAATCCTAAGGTGTGTATGCCTTGAGAAGACACCTCAAGAGAAGTGCGTGGACACTATTTTGAACTCAGCGAAAATGAATGTGAAACTGATTAGAATTCGTGTGACACAGTGAAAAAACTATCAATTTCCTATCAATTTTAGAATAATGATATTGGAAATTATTCTGGTACATGAAATAAAAATTGGGTCCATGGGGATAAATTTAAATACTGTCCTGCAGAGGTTGATCAATATTTTATATATTTATTCATCTTTCCTGAAAATCACGAGTGTATGTGTGTGTAAAATTTCTGCTTTCAGCTGTTTTCACACCTCAATGATTATCTCATTAAGTAATGATGTAATAAAACTGTAGATACATGGCAAAAAATTTTCTACCAGTAAAATCACTGAAGCCTTGTGCATTCTTTTGGAAAATATCTTAATTATTGATTTAATATTTGTAATACATACAGGTTGATTCATTTTATTTATTTTTCCTTATGTAAACTTTGTGTCTTTTAAGAATCAGTCCACTTCAAGGTTATAAGACTAATGAACATAGATTTGTTAATAGTGTCCCTTTAATGTCATAAGTGAGTAATGATAAGACATCTTCCTTTTTTCTGAGCTTGAAGATCTGGTCTTCTATTTTTTTTTTCACGCCAAACTTGACTAGCTTATCCTTTTATTGAAATTTTTAAGGAACCGCCTTTTCGTTCCCTTAAAATATTCTGTATTATTTTCCTGTTTCTAAATTCTGTCGATTTCTCTTCTTTTAGTTCATTTTCCTCTATTTGCTTTATATGCAAATTCCTCTTTTTTCTCTAGTTCCCTAAAGTAAAAACTTTGGTTATTAAATTCAAATCTTTTTATTCTTTGCATGTCTGCAACCAGTGCTATAAATCTCTCCCTAGGCACCTTTTTTTTTTTCACATCACAAGAATTTTAATCAGTTGAATGTTCATTTTCATCAAGTTCAAAATAGTATCTAAAAATTTCTCTTGAGATATCTTCTGACCCAAAAGTTCCACAGAAAAGTGATTTCATTTGTCTCTGTAGCTACTACACACACAGTTGAAAACAAAGCAGCTGTGTGAGTCACTCTCTTCCCTCCATTTAACTCTGAACGGCACCAAAGACTATTCCTGCTTCCACTACTCTAAGAGATGTCTAAAACAAAACAGCAGAATCCTAGGAGATCACTTACGCTCTGTGCAAGAGCGCAGACACCAGGGCACGGGTTCTATGAGATTCATTCGGAGCCTCAAAAGCAGAGGTATCTGCCTTTAAATTCTGAAAGCCTGACCTACTGGCTCTCTCTCTCCCCATGTCCTGTTGCTGTGGCTACCCTTCCTGTAATTTTCGATAAACGTAGCTGCTTACTCCTCACTCCTGGGTGCATGCTTGACAAGACATTCCTCACTGTACACAGCAATCTCAACTGTTATTGGCCTGTTCAACTGTAACACAATGATATTAATGTTTTTTCTTTTACTTTTTGTTGGCAACAAAACCCTTGAGTCATCTATTTCCTTCTCCAAAGTGTTCGATACCCATTCTCCCCAAAACCATCGAAACGGGTGAAATTCTTTTAGTCACATTAAAATCTTGTTAAGTCCAATGGAGACATATGTTGAAAGCAGTTACTGGCCTTAAAATAACTATGTTTAGTATTTGAAATAGTAAACACAAGCCACTAACAAGAACTTGGCCAGAAAGCTTTGATATGTTAAACATAAGTATAAAGTATAGAGCTTTAAATCTGTTGAAATTACCAACCTAGTGGGAACATTCATAGGAGGTTAGACATCACTGAATACAAATTAGTAAAATTGAAGATGGCTCTGCCAAAAAATATAATGACATTGAAAAACATAGGAAGGGAAACAGCGGGGGAAAAGTAGGAGTCCTGAGTGGAGTGAAAAGACCTAACTAACATAGACTTCGATTCTGAGATGGAGAGGAGAGAATGACACACAAGACACAGTCAGGTTATAATGCCCAAAATTACCTTAAAATGAAGAGAATTTTAACATACTTAGTCACAGAATTAAGAAATCTTACAATATCAAGCAGAATGAATAAAAGCAAACAAACAAACAAACAAACAACAACAACAACAAACAGAGGCTGGTGATTTAGCTCCTGCCGCCACCTGCCCCGAAGGCACAAGGTCCTGAGTTTGATCTCTGGTTTAAAAAAAAAAAGGAACCTGGCAATGTTATATAGCAGCTGCTGAAAACAAGGCACAAAAATGGAGTGGTGCTCTGAGGACTGGACTGTGAGAAGATCATCAAAGGAACGTTTGCAAAGTAACAGTGGGCTTCTTCAAAGAAACAAGGGGCACAACTTAGGGTGCAAAGTTACTTCCAAGACCTAAAGAAAGTAACTTTTGTGCTCACTTTGTCAGCACATATACTAAAATTGGAAAGTAACTTTCAAGATCATAAAACCTAAATGAAGATACTTCTGGGCAAGAAAATTCACAGATCTGCTCCAGCAGTCCTGGAAAAGAACGTCCTTCAGTCAGAAGGACACTGACCGGGAAGGCAGTCAGCAGGTAAGGAGCACATGCTTAGTAGAGAACCTTCATGGAGTGGCAAATCCGATGAAATGTCAGACTTCGAAAGACTAAAAAGAAATGTCTGTGAAGTTTGCCTGGAAGCAATTAAAATACACAATGTCAATCATACGGAGAACAGAAAATAAAGCAGAAATGGCAGAGGTATGAGAAAAACTAAATAAATAGAGTAAACTAACAGCTAGGAGTGATAACCCCTGAGGAAAGTCAAAGCTGTGGACAAACAAAGAACTGATAAAGGCTGCTGCCCACAGAAAGCCAAGGAAAACAACTAAAGCAGCAGAAAGCAGAGAAAAGCCTGCATTTGTTCACATCCTCTGCCCCCAAAAACTGAATTCAAACTTTTAGGCTCCACACATGCCTAGTGACTCCTGCCCCCACTCATGTCATGAGGATTTTTCTCTGTTCTTTCAAATAAACCACACACCCTGTCGATTGAGGGTTGAGAGAGATTACTGGCAATTTGTCTTTTACTATAATAGTTAGCTTTTAGCATTCACTGTATTTTGGGGCATCCTGTGTAGACCAAGGACAAAAGGTATTGTCAAGGAGTCTTAAGATACAGTAGAAATTTAAAAATTTTAGGAGTATCACATGATAATACAAATTAAAGATATGTGATAGTAACTACCAGAAGGGAGGTTTCATATTACAGAAAAGGAAAACTAATATAAACTCAGTAAAGATATAAAAATGTTTGCAATATTGTATTTGAATTGGAAATATTAATACATACATAGTGCGTTTCTAAAACATAAGTTCAGAAATTTGTGATTTAAATTTCAACTGATATTTTCCAATGAATGACTCTAATTTTTCATTCTTTATGGCTGAATAATATTCCATTTTATACAAAAACCACATCTTTATCCAGTCTCCAACTGATGGGCAATTGGGCTGTTTCCAAATGGATGCATATTGAGGTTATACTCATGTGAAATAAGACACACGTGTAAATACAGAATAGTTTCTCTGGTTTGAAAAATTATAATTGTAAATAATATCCTAATGGTACAATTGACAATGTGAAATAGGAAGAAAAGGGCTAAAGGTGTAGGGGAAGTGGGAAGGGTAAGGGAAAGGAAACAAGGGAAAAGAAAAAATTCTGAGAATACAAATAAATGGAAATAAAGTTTTGTAGATAGGGAAGGAAGGAGGGGGTGAACAGAGGGCAGGGGTAAGGGGAAAAGTGAGAACCAAGACCTGTCATGTAAAGGTACAAGATCCCAATAATGAATGTAACTGAACTGCGTACCAAAAAAGCATCAATAAACTCAATGAGAAAAATAAATAAATAAATTTCAACTGATAGAACTTAAATTTGTACTTTAAATACAATTTAAAACAAAAACAGTTACACAAGCTGAAAATCAGTGCTGTGCTAAAACTCAGTGAACTGACTTTGCAGAGGAAATTTGGAGCCACACGAGGGCAGTCATAGCTGAAGGCTCCTCGTCTGGGAGCAGAGATCTGGAGTCATGAACCGGTAAAGGCGGTGAAAACATAATTGCTGAAGGGTTCCTGAAGAGCAGCATGAGAGCAACAGTGAGGAACTCTCGGGCTTGGAGGGCTGGAGAGGCCCAAAGGAAAAATGAAATTCTCGTGTGAAAAACCAGTCACCGGGCAAATACTAAGGATTTTATCCACGAGGTGCCTAAAATCAAACTCATAAAATAATAGAATGGTTGTTGTTAGAGGGAGTTTGTAGGCCAGAGTGAGAGAGAAATGGGCAGCAGCTAAGCAGAATATGTAGTTTTGATGTACAAAGTGACTGTATTCTGGAGACTTGTTATGCACAACACTGGGCCAATAGATAATAACCCTGCATTGCAAACTTGAAAATATCTTCAGAGAGTAGAACTCAAGTATTTGGAGTCACAGTAATAGTAAAAAATCAGTAACTTCTGGAGATTTGGGGTATGAAGTGGGAAGGGAGGTTTGAATAGCAGAAACGCAGGAGACTTTTTTGCCAGATAAGCAAAAGTCAATTGTGGGCATGACGTATGCGTACTGGAGTGAAAGTGGAGACGCACCATGCAGGGGTTTTCTGGATACAGTGAGAGTTGGAGCCAAAAGGGAGGAGGAAACTGGAATGGCCTATATGGTATTACACCAGAAGGACAGAGAACACGGAGACACATGGTCACGCACATGTATGTAGGTCAGTGTACACACACGTCCTCCTTCCAGGACAGCTGAGAGAGCCCCGCTAGGGGTACAGTAGCACTGAGGACGCCCAAGGACCTGTTCCTTTACAATCGCAATCTCCCATGTAAGGAAATAAGGGCTGTTTACCCACACAGACAATTCAAGGACTAGAACAGAAAATGTTCCGGCGGAGTTTGGAACATACGTATTGTTTTCACTGTTTATTAGTACATGTTTGGAATATCTTATGATAGCAGTCATCATGGAGAACACGTACATGTACATAACACATTTTAATTCTTTAACCTCCCCCTACTGTTAGATAGTAAAGGGTTTCTAAAACCAGCATAGTACAAAAAAAGAGAGAGAGAGAAACTATTCGAAGCTAAAGCAACGCAGAACCAACTGAAACAGTTCTCAGACAATAAATAAACTATCACAGTTTAGTACAAAATAATATGCAAGAATCCATGTGTTCTAACTGATATAAGTTATGGAATAAATAAACAACAAAATAAAGACAAATCTTCCCACTGAAAAGGAATCCAAAACCCTGCCCGAATAGAGGTGAAAATGCACACTCTTCAAATGGAGGCTACGCCTTGCAACTTTTCTCTAAAAACAAAGTGTGGGGAGTGAAGAGAATCTTGCAGATGGAAACGCCTGGCAAACCACAGTAAGATGGTCAAGGTCGACAGCAACGGTGTAAGCCGTGTCATACGCATACCTCAAGTAATGGTGTGGAAATGCCCGCGTCTCTGTTTTCCTTAGAAAAGCATTACCCTGGATTTATCATGAACAAAAGCACCAGACTTCCTAAATCTAAATGAGGGCATTTTCATCTTTCTAAAAAATATTGAACCTTGTGTGACTTTAATAGTCACTGAAAACAAGAATATGTTGGAAACTTTTACACTAGAGAGAAGCGTGAAAAGAATGCAGTGTAGTATCAGGAATGACCTGGAGCAAAAAGTGTCATTGAAAAGCAAGTATGGTACTCAAGATCCTAACGGGACCATTAGCAAATAGGAAGAAAAGGGCCAAAGGTGTAGGGACAGTGAGAAGGATAGGGAAAGGGGAGTAATGGAAAAGGAAAAAAATACGAGAAAATGTAAAAATGGAATTAAAGTGTTTGAAGGGGGAGGGGAGGGGAGGCTGAAGGGAGGGTGGGGACAAGGGGAAGAAATGAGAACCGAGACCTGTCATGTAAAGGTACAAGATCCCAGTAATGAATGTAACTGTACTGTCTACCTAGAATGTACCAATAAATTAAATTTTTTAAAAAAGCAAGTATGGAATTTAGTTGCCATTTTTTCCTTTTTTCATATTTATTCCTTTCCCATCTTTCCTTTCCCCTACCTCCCTCACTTCCCCTTCTCCTTTGGATCTTTTCCTCCTATTTCACATTATCTGTTATACATTTTGGTCCTCATTTACACTGTCAGTTACTCACACCAAAGAAACTCTTCTGTATTTATATGCGCATACTATTTATTTCACTTAAGAGTGTGGCTTCAATGTGCAACCATGTAGCTATAAATGTCTCTAGTTTCTCATTCTTGGTGGCTGAGTAGTACTCTATTTTATGAAAAAAAAAAGAAATCACACAATTTCTTCATCCAGTCTCCAGTTGATGGGCAATCAGACTGTTTCCAAATGGGGCGGGTAGTGGGGTCAAAGGGAAAGCGGGAGAACTGAGAAGAAAATAAGAACCAAGGTACATTATGTGAAGGTACAAATTCCCAACAATGAAAGATAGCATATTTTATACCTAAAATATAATCATAAAATTAATTAATAAACAAGCAAGCCTGGATTTTAGTTAATAATCATGTTTCAGTATAACAAATACATCATACTGATGCAAGATAAATTATAAGGGAATTTGAGAATAACATTTATGAAAACTGCCTGTATTCTATAATACTTCTGTAAATTTAAAACTGTTCTAAGATAAAAATCTTACATATTTTTTCACTGAAAAGTTCTAGAAGTAAAGACACACTGGAAATAATTAGCATACTTACTAACTGAAATTTTTTTTGTAACCACCATTTTCCAATACAATTAAGCCTTTGTCAAGAAATAGCTCAGTCTTACCCTATCACTTGCTGAAGGAAACTAAAGACTGCAAGAAAAAAAAACAGGGAAAAAATGAGGTGCAAAAAGATTGACTTGAAAAAAATAACATCGAAGGGTATTTGAAAAGAAACTTTCCCATTGATTTCAATACACATAACTGGAGCATCAACATGCATTACAGTGACTCTAATTTAGAGTTAATATAAAATTAGATAGTATGGGAGTTTAGGATATGTAAGAGAGAAAACATTTTCTGTATATTTAACTCACTTTACTCCAACCATAATACATTTAAGAAAATCTTACCAGTGATCCAAGTGACACAGAGTTTGTCTTTCTGTGTATATCTGCATATGTGCACACTTCCACAAAGTTAGAATTTAGAAACAGTATAACAGCAAAATCTAGTAAACTGGAAGCAAGTATACATTAAGATATGATGTATGTTATTAATATTATTTAATCAGTAGATATTAATTTCATTGTACTTTTTTTCTTTTTTTTTCTCATTGAGTTTATTGGTACATTTCAGGTATACAGTAAAGTTACATTCATTATTGGGAACTTGTACCTTTACATGACAGGTCTTGGTTCTCATTTTTTCCCCTTGTCCCTGCCCTCCCTTCGCCCCTCCTCCCCTCTCCCTTTAAAAACACTTCATTTCCATTTTTTCATTTTCTCCTATTTTTTTCTTTTCCCTTATTCCCTTTCCCTTACCCTTCCCACTTTCCCTACGCCTTTAGCCCCTTTCTTCCTATTTCACATTGTACTTATTGAAGAAAACTTAATGCGATTATGTTCTGTGGTGTATGTCTGGCGCTCAGTACACATACCTAATTAGTATTATTTAACAGTAATTATAAAGTATTTTGCCCGTAATGTTCAGTTCAATAGTACTTAAACTATTTTTCATAAATATATTGCCAACTATAGTATACATTATAAAATATTTAAAGAACACAGAGCTTTTTATTCAAGTCATTTGCAACTTAATTTTAAATTTGACTTTCAAGAAATATGAGATTCTACATCTAGAGTATTTTTAAAGAACATTGTATTATTTTCACTTCATTGCACAATATTTCACAGGCACTGCTGGTCATTCTCTAGGCTTGTTGCAGCAAGATGCTGCTTAGAAATATGATTTTCTTTTTCACTGGATACACAGAATTATACAGTCAATGAAAGATCTGCAGCTCATTTTTATATTCATGCTCAATATACTTTTTCAACTCTACAGCAAATTCGATATAGAAAGAATTATTTATACTTAGATAAATCATGTACATTATCAACTGAAAATTGAATCAGATTATTCACATTGTAATAAACTTTTCAGTTAAGCTGCCAAGTTTTGAATCGAATGAATGATACTCAATATGACAATGCAAAATATTATAGATAATTAAAGCGAAATCAATAACAAGTTTAGTCTACATAATTTTGTTTTTGTTAGCTATACTGTTTTATTGAAATTAATTAAAAATTCAACTTAAAATAACCTAGTAATCTTAAGTAATACAATGTATTTGTGTATTTCTAGAATACCTTTAAGTATGTAAATTATGAATACTGCTCTTATCCAAGACATTTGAACATGTTTTATTTAACAATAAAGAGACATAGATAAAACTCCATAAATTTTGAAATCTAAGCTTTTTAACAAAGCTTAATTTTTTCAAAGTCTCTAGTTGATTATTACAGAATATTTGTACAATAACCTTACATTTATATAATATAATATATTCTACTAAACAATGTTCACAACAATTATATATTTCTAAATGTTTCTTTTATTCTCCTCAACAGGTAAAGGCAGATGGCAAATGTAGTACCACAACAAAAACCAGAAAAAATGTTAGAGTGGGAATGAAATAAACAACCTTTTAATATGATACCCTATAGATTAACAGGAACAGGATGTAGATGTCAGATACTTGACTTCTTGGTCTTGGGGATTTCAATGTTTTTTCCTGAAAATTCCAAATTCTGCAAAGAAAGAAATCACATCCCTTTTCCATGTTTGTGCCAACTTTCAGAGTAATATTTTAATTTATGTGCTATTCTGGAAGCCTAGAGTAGGAACTGTCTATTTTGGCTGATTAGTGGAATTGATTTGCAACAATTTAAGAACTAAATAATATGCAAATGTTGTAGTCAGAGTTTGCAAGGGAATAGATTTAAAACAAAACAAAACTTATAGGATTATTTTATAATATTCACCTAAAAAGTCAAGTGCAGAGTGCAAAAGATCTGTTCACACGCTTGAGAACTGAAGAATTCACCTGGGAGTCTGGAACCCACAGCAATGTCCTACAGGGGTCCAGCCAGAGGCCTAAAGCCCTGGGAGTAAGCATGAAGAGAGAGAGAGAGAGAGAGAGAGAGAGAGAGAGAGAGAGAGAGAGAGAGAGAGAGAGTTTTAGAGAGAGAGAGAGAGAGAGAGAGAGAGAGAGAGAGAGAGAGAGAGAGGGAGAGAGAGAGAGAGAGGGAGGGAGAGAGAAGAGGGGAGAAAACACAGGAAGAATAAAGAAAATCTCTAATAGATTTTTTTACTTCAGTGAATGATCCTCACTAAAATACAATGGTAAGATAAAATAAATTCAGTAGAGTACTAGTTTTGGAAATGTGTCACCTCCTTGTGACAAGAGCCCTGGATCAAGCCCTCTCTGATTCTGGAGGGCCATCTCCCTAGTAACTCAACTTAGGACAGAAGAGTCTCAACAGCGTACTGCAGGCTGCCCACGTGAGTGTCTACCTGTTCTACTAAAGCTGAGAGTCCAAGTTCTCTTCTAGCCAATGTAACAGTTTCAAGTGCCTCTGAGCCAGCTACCCCCAATTCCAAAAAAACTGGAATGACTACAGGGGTGGCTTGCTTTTGTCTGTACAGTAGTCCTGGGGGTTCTATGAAATCCCATTACTACAGACCTCTCTCTGTACACATTAACTCGGAGAACTCACAGCAGCATGCACAAGACCTCAGGTCTAGTATCTCCCTTAGGAGTTTTAACACTCTTAGTAAGCCCTGACGTACAAGCTAGCCAAGTGCTATTAGGGGCAAAATAAGCCTTCAAGGTCTCCAGAGTCACAGTTTAGCTAAACATAGCATGGAATGGGGAGTTACTCATAGCAAAAAAAGTCTCCAGACAGGTTGCATTTCCATAAACCTCACCAACTGTCAAGGGGTGCTTTGTAGTGGTACAAGCTAAGGTAAAACCTGAGGCTTTGATTGGGCCCACTGCTTCAAACCCGTATAATAAGGAGGATTTGCTTTTAGATTGAGCCAACAGTCCTGAGCCAGGTCTGGTTGAGTCAGGTTTAACATATCGTGCACAGCTCCCAGCATGGAGAATAGGCAGGGAGCAGTACACATTCGGGGTCTGCTTTATGGTAGCCAAGAGCATACTCTTGGAGGAAGGGACACAGAGTAAACAGTCCTTTACTTTCATTAAAGCGTCCTACTGGCTGTCTTGGTGCCCAGCTTAGTAACTCAGTCTGAAAAGCAATGACTGCCCTTCGTTCAGGAATAGTCCTCCAGGGAACCAGAAACAGAATCCCCAATTCCGTCCTGTGGCCCAGTTAGAGTCCCGGGGCCTTTGTCTGGGCACCCACGTTTCTAAACTATGATGTCGTTATTGACATTCGGTCCCCCACTGTAGGAGGCAATCTTCACACAGCCCCAGTTAGGGCAGCAGAAATCAGTTGGGAATCCACAACCATGCCTCAGCATCTGTCTTCCAGTACCTCACTTTTGACTTTAGGGATCGGGGTGGGGGTCTTCCTAACATAATTTCATAAGGAGAAAAACCTGCTCTATAAAGGGTATACATAGAACAGCCAAAGGCAGTGGGCTGAACCTCCTGTCACTGTTATGCCCAAGTCACGAAGTCCCCAAAGACCACCAAGGAGTCAGGTCCGATGCAATTGCAAGAGGAGTTTATTGCAAGCTTGAGCCTGGGCCCTCGGGTGTCACCGTCACAGCGACTTCAGACCGAGAGCCCAGACCCATCTCTGAAGCAGGATTATATAGGGTTAGGGAGACTCTTCCTTTTTATAGGTCCTATTTTTAGCTCTCACTTACTATTGGATATTTGAGGAGTACTGGGAGGGCACTTACCGGAAAATTACTAATACCTACGTTCACAGAATCAATTCCTCTTTTTAAAGAACATCTGATTAAACAAACTCTATAATGAACAAAGACTACATATGTAAGCAGTGACTAATACCTATGTTAGCAGTGGCTACCTATGCAAGCTGTGACTGGTACCTATGTAGGCTAAATCAGTTCCTCCTTTTAAAGAACACTGATTATCTTAAGCAGGAAGAATTCATCTTTAGATCATAAAAAGAGGAACAGAAACAGGGTGGAGATGTCCTAAAACAGCTTGCCCTAAAAAGAGGAACAGAAACACAGGGAGTCCCACTGTAGGAGGCAATCTTCACACAGCCCCAGTTAGGGCAGCAGAAATCAGTTGGGAATCCACAACCATGCCTCAGCATCTGTCTTCCAGTACCTCACTTTTGACTTTAGGGATCGGGGTGGGGGTCTTCCTAACATAATTTCATAAGGAGAAAAACCTGCTCTATAAAGGGTATACATAGAACAGCCAAAGGCAGTGGGCTGAACCTCCTGTCACTGTTATGCCCAAGTCACGAAGTCCCCAAAGACCACCAAGGAGTCAGGTCCGATGCAATTGCAAGAGGAGTTTATTGCAAGCTTGAGCCTGGGCCCTCGGGTGTCACCGTCACAGCGACTTCAGACCGAGAGCCCAGACCCATCTCTGAAGCAGGATTATATAGGGTTAGGGAGACTCTTCCTTTTTATAGGTCCTATTTTTAGCTCTCACTTACTATTGGATATTTGAGGAGTACTGGGAGGGCACTTACCGGAAAATTACTAATACCTACGTTCACAGAATCAATTCCTCTTTTTAAAGAACATCTGATTAAACAAACTCTATAATGAACAAAGACTACATATGTAAGCAGTGACTAATACCTATGTTAGCAGTGGCTACCTATGCAAGCTGTGACTGGTACCTATGTAGGCTAAATCAGTTCCTCCTTTTAAAGAACACTGATTATCTTAAGCAGGAAGAATTCATCTTTAGATCATAAAAAGAGGAACAGAAACAGGGTGGAGATGTCCTAAAACAGCTTGCCCTAAAAAGAGGAACAGAAACACAGGGAGACTGTCATACAGAATGGAATTTTACAGAATGGAATTTTTGCATCTCTGTTCTGGGCAAGGGGCACAGAGGTGGGCAAAGGGCACAGGGAGTCCACCTCGACCTGAAAACTTGGTCCTTACATCACCATTTTCCACCATTAATTTGGTCAGAGTAGATTTTTAGGGTCCAATTCATCCTTTCCACTTACCCCAAGCATGTGTTTGTAAGCACAGTGGAGTTTACAATTTATACCCAGGGCCCTACTGATTAACTGAGTTATAGAGGTTACAAGGGAGATATTCCTCAGCATCTGGCTGCTGTAGAACCAGTTTCTGTCTCTCTGGAGTTCACCACAAGGGCGACAACAGCTTTTGGAAAAAAAGCAACTCTGCATAGGACTTTGTGGTACAGTCTTCATCTATAGAGAAGGGTGCTGCACTTGAGCAAACCAGGAGTTGATGTAAGGGAACTGATCCAGGTCTCCTGGCAACCTGGTAACAATCTCCCAAACTGCTTGAACAAAGGCAGGATCTAGGGATCCCTCACAGGGCCAGCACACAGGAAAAGAGGGCCACTTAAGCTTGCAAAAACTATGAAGTTTGTTCCTTGACAATTTCACTCTATAATCATGAGAAAATCCTGAGGAAAAAATTATAAACATGAAGATCAGGGGTAAAAAAGATTGTGAGGATGACAATCCCATAGTAGAGAGACTTAGGGCAGGCAGGAGTTACCCAAGAATAGGAGCTGCAAGAACAAATAATAAAGACAAGATGTCCAGACAGAAAAAATTCTTGGTGTTTATGTGGTGCCCCCTTGAATACGTTGCAACAGAGAAAGGAAGCGGGTATTCCTCTGTGGGGAGGGACCACTCATTCGGTCAACTGGCCTTGGGCTACTCAGTCACTTTAAGGCAGGCTTTAGGGTGTATTTACCTTGTGGCAAGAGCACCCACTTGGCCTTTCTTTGATGCACCCATGGAATCACAGTGTGACCCCATTCAGACCCAGTAACTCTGAGGAGGGGAATCCCCCTCTTTGTCATAGGGCAAGGACAGGACAGCCTATTGCTTACACTGGCTACTGCCAGGCATTCACCCGTTCATACAGCAGCCACGCAGAGGTTAGCAACATTCCAAACTCTTCCCCAGGGATGGGCCACATCAGTCACATCCTGATTTAGGAAGTACCCAGAGAATGCCTTCCTTAAGGACTCCTGTTCCCCACCAGAACCAGAAGACTCCAGATGGAGACCAGACCAGAAGGACTCCAGAAAATTTGGCATCTCTGCGTCCCCTTGGTGTCAGCAGTGAGACTACAGGACTCTGCTTCGGGGGCACTGCCCCTATAGTTGGCTGCCAAAGATGGGAGGGACCAAAGCCAGGCCAGTCCACCGAATGTGGCCATCTTGCTGGGGCCTTCTGAGTGAGTTAGAAAAACAGAGATATGCCATACTGTATCAGATTGGAGTTCATTTACTAAAGGCAGTGGCCAAGACGGAGCTAGTCCTCAAAAGTTCTCTTGGCACTGACAAATTATTTGATTGCTCCTTTTAAACCATGCCTTCAGTTGGGGAGGACTCAAGGGGAGAGCAAGCAGAATTTCACAGAAGCAGAAACACCCCAGATTAGTGTGTGTATGTGTGTGGGGTACACAATGAAGTTTCACAAGCTTGGTAGGCTGCAAAACATCCTGCAATTGGAGCAAATGTATTGCCAAATAGGGTGTGGGGGCTTTGGTGCTCTGTCCAAGCACAAGCACTTTTCTGAAGCACAGGTACAAAACGGTGTTGAGCCGGAGATTTAGCTCAGTGGTTCCACCGCCTGCCTCACAAGCACCAAGTCCTGAGTTCGATCCCTGGCACCAAAAACCAAACAACAACAACAACAACAACAACAAAACAAAAAAACGGTGTTGAGGCTCAAGATAAAATCAGATTGGCTATCACAAAAGATCATTTAATAATAATAAAGGTATTCTGCAATAGAACACAACAGCTACTAATACATACGGACACTTAAATGTATATATGGAGGGAGTGATAGGCCACATACAATAATATTTGGGGTCTACCACACCTCATCCACAGCAAGGACAGATAATTCAGAAGAAAAAATATCAACAAGAAACTTTGGCTTTAAACTGAATTCTTGAAAAACTGGATCAAACTTTAAGAAGAAAAAAATCTATTCAAATATTGGAACTACTCTTTTCAAATATATATGGACCTTTCTCCAGGATAGATTATACACTGAGCCACAACACAATACCTGACATATTTAAAGAAATCAAGCGTCTTTTGTGACTACAATGATAAAATATTAGAACTCCATAAATGAAGGAACATCAGAACATTCAAAATAATTGAAATGAAGCATCATTCGCTAGAACAACTGAGTCAATGAAAAACATTAAAAATTTCCTGAGATAAATTGAAATACAAACATAGCATAGCAAATATGTGGAAAAAGCAAGAGTAATTCTAAGAGGGAAATGCATAGGAATAAATGTTCAGAATAGGTAACTATCCGAAGAAGACAACAGATAAGTTATTGCCCCTGGCAGGGTGTAGCTGAGAGAGGATATAGGTGGGGAAAGGAAATGACTACTAATAGTCATGTAAGTATTTTGCTTTGGGTGTTGAAAGTGGTATAAAACTAATTATACTTATGGTTGTATGATTCTATTGAGAAAAATAAGAATTATTACATTGTGCACTTGAATATGTGATTCATATAATACCTGAATTATATCTCAATAGTGTATGTTCTTAAAAATGCCACTGCAAAAATATTATGCTCCGGCATATTGATTATTTTTTAATTTATTTTCGGTACAGGGAATCGAACTCGTGTCCTTGTGCTTGCGAGACAGGCAGCTGAACTACTGAGCTAAATCCCCTGCAGTCTTTAATCAAAGTCCTTTAATAAAACCGCAGATAAGAAAGATTACTCAAATGATTATGTTTCTTAAATACCAGCAATGAAATTCCTGGGTAGAAGTTGTCCTTTTATAAAATCATATTCTTAACAAATACTGATAGTCAAAACTGAGGGAAAGCCACACAAACGAAGTGAGTTAACGTTTATCCTCTTAGTCGCTTTACCAAATTAAATATTCTACCCATGTCCTTTGCCTTGTCACACTTCTCCATTCATGACTTCATTCAGTTCGATGCATAAATGTTCAACTCTACATCCACATGACATGAAATTTGTTTACATCAAATTTGTGCGTTTTATTTCTGTTCATCTATATTATGTCAATCTAAATCTTAGGGTGACCCTAAGACAATTAAAATGATTTCTATCCTCTCTACCTGCTTAAATTGAACTCAAGAAGACACAGAGCCTATTATTTATATTTTAAAAATATTAAAACACTGCAGCATTTTTACTCTTAACCCAACTTATATTTTTATAATATACCAAATATATTTCTACCTCCAAAAACTCTTTAAACAATTTACTTAAAAAGATTCAGTCTGAAATTCCAAAATCTCTGTAACAAAATCAAATCCAAGTAGACAGAGATTGGCCACCTCAAGTACTGTTTATTGCATATAATCTCATTTGCCTTCCATACATGGACTTCTTTGGAATGCATAGAAATTCCACTCTGTATACCTTTCCTGAAAAGAGAGAATGGGAGGAGGGTCACACCTACTGCTACCAAAAAATGGATTGTTAATTTCTTTAATTTGGGGTTTTCCAGTCCCCCATTGTTTGGCATTATCCCCCATACTGTAGGTTTTGACACAAGTCATAACTTCTATTCTATTAAACATAGTGTATATGTGTAGTAAGTTTTCTTCCATGACTTCTATTCCAAAAAATATTAGAGAATTGTTATCTTATTGAACATTTTCTGTCCCTTTGAGTTCAAGAGGGTATAATTTCCTTGAGGGCTTATTCGTGTCAATTTAAAATTTCTTGCTCAGACAAAAGACACTTGCACATGTAATTTCTAGATAGCTTTTATAAATCTTGCTGAGAAACAAACATTATGATGCTTAAAGTTTTTTCTTCTGTTTATTTAACAAAGGGACTGAGGATACACCTAAGATATTTGTAAAGGTATATGGAGTGTTTCTCTCTGAAATGGTCTATGAGAAACTACCTAAAATTGCTCAGAGATTTAGTAGTTTCAAAATGATTCCCTAAGCTATATGTGTTTTATTGGAAGAGCTTTAGATTTTCTCTTGGCTCCCATAACCTTTTTGAAGTAAGTTTTGATGGGACAAAATGTACACAATAAACTCTAAAGTCACCTGACCAGCACTTCAAGCAAGGTGTGGGGTATTTACATGTGTTTCTCCTACTAAGAGTGCCTTTCATTAGAAATTATCTTTACTATTGATTTGAACCTTTTCTCCTCACAAGTCATAAGCTGAAACTCTAATCCCCAGTGTAACCTTATTTAGAGGTTGGGACTTACAGATACAGGTCATAATTTTCTCCATGCCTCAGCCTTCTGACCAGCCCTATGGATGCACCAGCTTCCCTGACATGGGTGCTGGGTTTTTCTCAGGGAACTGTGAGTCTAACAGAACCTGAGACTCTTTCTGATTTCTCTTTAACTACATCTGGCTTCACTGATCCTCACCCAGAATCACATGTTGAAAAAACATATGCTAAACACACTTTAATATGATTTTTAGTAAATATTTTCATATTTCTCAATAATATGCTTACATGCCCCTTAACATATCCTTCTCTTATAATTATATATTTAATGTTATTAACAGAATTTGAAAATACTGATTTTGACACCTATATTGCTTTTCCCTTTCCGTTCCTACTAGTATTTCTACATACATTTGTTTATTACAACAATATTTTGTTTATATTCATATAAATCTCTGATTTTAACTTTTCAACCATGGATGGTGATATCATTACATGTATTAAATGATTTTTATTCCTCTGGAATTATTATTCATATTTTTCTAAATGTATTTACTTACCTTTCAAGATACATATTACCTATTGTTCCGGAGTGTTTCAATATCAAATCTAAAAACCAATCAATCAAAATCTTTCAGTACTCTTTTACACAGAATTATACACATGAGTACTTTAAATTTGAGATATTTGTTTCTTTTTCACCAACGTCAGCTCTATGTTTTCTCATTCTTAGCTAATTATCTCATTTTGTAGCTCAGAGCTATGGGGAAACTCTAGCCAGAGAACTGCTTGAAATGAGTGCAAAGATGAAGGGATATTAGAACAACAGTTCCTAGGATCCTGGAATGCAGGATTAAAGATTAGAGCTAATCTGAAGAGGCAACAAGCTGAGCAGAATCGAAGGCAAGATGTTATCAGAGATGTTCGCTCTGGCCACTGTGTTCCTTCTGCTCTCTTGTAAGCTTCCTACCTGATAAGCTTTCTTAAACTAGGTCACAGAGAAAGCCAACCTATTCCTTCCTGATCCCCTGACCAAAACTTCTACAAGAATGTTGCAAATGCTTTTCCTCTTCAATTTTGTTCTCACGACCTTGAGAAATAAATAAATAACCTGTGGAGCTCTTAGCTCATGGCTGTGTTCTTGAGACTTTAGTCTGAATGAAGCAGCCCCTCTGGGCTTCGCAGTGATCTACCTGAATCTTCATTCTGACTAATCATTCATTCTCTGTGCCACCATGGTCACACACTGCAATACATTACCTCACTTAATTTTTTCTTCAGAAAATTAGATGTACAGAGCATGAAATGTAGAACAGAAAGTCTCTGCACTTTATTTGTTTAATATATTTCTGGGTTTAGAAATCTAGATTCACAATATCTTTGATGAAAAATTTATGGTGCATACATTACATAAGTCTTTCTTCTATTTTTCTTCAGTTAAAATAAGTCTTTCAAATTATACCTTGATATGTTTTTACCTTATTGATAGTTTCAAAAGTAAGTAGAAGGCAGTAATATTTTTATATAACACATGACATGTATACATACTTACACGTATCAATAAAAGAAAAAGAACATTGCTAAAATCAGCTACATAGCACAAACTTTAATGAACTTTTTTTTACAATTTACTAATACTTGCTAAAACTAACATTTGTAGGCATATATTTGTGTGTGTGTGTGTGTGTGTGTGTGTGTGTGTAGATGCTCAGAATCCATTACTAGTTTTCAGTAAAATTATAGTTAAATATTCTGTAAACTTGTCAGTAGCTGTTCCATTTTATTCTGCAGGATAACACAAAGAGCCAAACAGCAAAAGAAATATTAGTTAACATTCAATCTAACATAAAATCTTTGTCTCTAGCATCAACAGTGGGATACTACAAGAATCACTATTTCCATTTGATACATACAGTTTAAGAAAGATTGGACAGTAATACTTACTAATGGTGTATATCATACTAACATGATAAATCCTAAAAATTAATTTAGGATTTCCTAATGAATAACTCATGAAAACCCTAAAATAAAATTTCTCCTTTTATGTACTCTTTTATATTGCTTAATAATCTAATTAAAAACTTGAAAATAGAATAATATTTCAACAGGCAGTTTTGAGCTCACAGTATTCCACTGTCCATTCCCTGGGTTTCTTTAGCACCTAAAGAAATCATCATTTTCCATTGTGATGTTTTCTATAATTAATTGCTTGCTCCTAGCAGACACATTTGTATAACTGGTTTGATCATATTTCCAGAAAGAACTAGTCTCAGGTATAAAAATATGCTTAATATAGTTTGTGTTAATAAACAGTTAACTGATTATATGTAGTGTATCTCTGAATTATATACTTTCCACATTGGGTAATTTTTTTCCTGAGATCTAAAGTATAAATTCAAATGAGAATTTGTTCAAATAATGAAAGTCTATTTGTGTGTGACAAAAGTTCCAATTCAAATAAATTTAAGGATTATTATAGTTAATGACAATATATGCTATAATTGAAAATTTATCTGCTCTTGATTTAAATGAAAGATTTCAGCTTCATTGAGGTTATATAAAACCAAGGACCTGAAGACTTACACTTCTCACCTGTGTTACTTCATTTGTCTGGATGTGGGATTTACTTTTTGCATAGACGATGACTGAATCAAGATGCTTCCCCATTGCTAATTTTCCATTAAAAGGGTGAATTACAGCCTTATACTCAAGGCCTAATGAGAGCCAGCCTTGCCATCTCTGGTAAAAAATGAAAAATCACAGTACCACATTCCTCTGGCTTAACTGAGGGAATAAGCTCAGCCTGGCATGAACAGCTATTTTCAGAGTGACCCAAAGGGGACGATCTATCACCAGAGGAAGGACACAGGAAAGCACAAACTGCTCAGGAGCAAACGGCAAGGTTGATAGTAACTTGCAATTCTCCTGTATTTTTTTCTGATAAAATTTACATTGAAACACTGCAAGATTGCAACCAAAGGAGAGAAAATATGAGAAAAATACAAAGCTGTTATATTTGCAGGCTGTAAAATCAAGTCTGTCTATATATTTTCTGCATGTTTCATACCTCACAATGGACTAAATCAAATGACAAGAAGTAACACAGATAACAACAGACTGAACTGTAAATAGTGAAAGTAAACGTGATGATGAGTCAAGTGAAAAATTAATCATTGTGGTGGAATCACTTACAATGAAAGGCTTCAGATAAAATAGATGTATAACATGTGTTGCTTTTCCATCCTTTCTTCTCCACATGTAAAAGCAGACTCCCTGGTCTTTTCAGACGAGTGTAAATAATAGTCGGTAAATAGATTGAAACAAACTTTGAAAGGTCTTTATCAAGAATTTTCAAATAAAGGTGATTAACACCTAGCTATTACTATTATGTATACACAAGAAATCTTCATCAGTTCAGCAATTTTATATATTCTCTGCATGCCTCAGCTTCCTGCATGGGAAGAAATGGGAATAATTCTACAAAACTCCCAGACACTGGAAAAGATGATGAGGAAAAAGTAGCATATATTATTACCTTTGTGTTAGATTCTACACATACTTGAATCTATTTTGTTCTCACAAGTACTGGGGATAAAAATATCTCATTTAAGTGTGAGAAAAATGTAGAAGAGAACATTTATCTTATCAAATACCATACAATAACTCATAGGATCAGAGTGTAAAGGTCTGCTCTTGAGTGCTGCCTTAACAATCAGGAACATCGGAAAAAAACTTGAAATGAATATGATCCTGAAATATATTATTGTCAAATATTTACCACTTATTTTTACAAAATTAATACACACTTGTGATATGGTTTTGTCCTCATAAATTCAACCAAAGTTTACAATATAATTTAGAAATGCTCCTATTATTATCTAACCTCAAAAAGTGCAAGTCCAATCGTGATTACTTTGGAGACCATTTGTAATACAATTTGAGTAAACAGTGAAATAAAATATGTACATTTTCCTACTTTCACATAAGAATGGTTATCACAAAAACAACATATCAAGTAGAAAATATTTTGCTAGAGTTTTTTTTATCATTTTCCCTATATACAAAACTAGAAAACGTATGTACAAATTAACTGATGAGCAATTAACATAAATTATTGATTAACATTTCACAACATTGATGTGATCACTGCTACTATTAGCCTGACTTTTCTCCTTTCGCTGTTAGTAAGGACAAGCCTTCAACTTTCATCTAAGAACTTGGCTATCAGGTGAGGACCTTCATTTCCTGACTGCCCTCATAGAGGTCTGGGCATTGACTCAGTTCCATCCCAGCAGGTGCACTGGAAGAAATGTGTGTGTTTTCTGGGGATGTGTACCCCAAAATTCCTCCTTGGTCTTTCCCAGAAGGTGGAGGACCATGGCTCAGACTCAACTGTGTGGATGAGGACAGCACTCCAAGGAACAGCAAGGTTTAATTCATTCGTGGTAAACCTGGGTCCCAAAAGACTTTTGAAGAGCGTTGACCAGACCTCCTGGGCTGCTCAAGCACTGTGTGTAAGAGAAATAAATGATCTGTGAAAAAAAAAAACTCCAAGCAACTTTACCTGATACCTTACTAATAAAATATTAACCATGCTTTCTTCTTCTACTCCATCCATTTCCTATTTGGCCCTCTTCCCTCCGTCTTCAGGCAGCACGTAACTTACTCTACGCTTTCACAGTGAGAGATGCCTGGGACATTTCCTCAGTCTCTGCCTCACAAAGTGTTTCTGCACAATCACTTAGCACTCAGAAGCATTCTTGTGGAAAGGAAAATAATTCGAAATAGCAGAGTATTCAATATTCACGAATATTGAATATTACAACACATACCTAAAGAAAGATTTGAACTCTTTTATTCTTTACTGTTTTATCTGTCATAAGCATTAATAAAGAAATTTTTTAAAAATTTCCTTCAAATATCAACCCATTTATCAAGCTGGAACAGAGATATTGAAGAAAAATATCCACCCATTAAAACTTTTAGAAGGATTTAATCTGGTTAATGTTTGACACTTTTCCTCAAAATGTGCCGTTGTTTGCATGCAGGACGCCAACACGGTGAGAGTTGCTGAAGTGAGTACAACCCTAAGAGACCATACACTCCTGTGGGAAAGGAGAGGCAGGATGGCACAGCGTTCACACACAGAGTTAGGCATGGAAACAAACGGCCCAGTTAGGACTCACCATTCCCTTGTGGTGTGTGGCTGATTCTAACAGGACTGGCCCTGGACAGAAACCACTTCTCCAAACACTTGGGATATTTGTACTCACTTCTCTTCTACTTTGCTTTCTTCTTGGGGTATTATTTCCCTTATTTCTTCTGCTCTTTGTCTTGTTCTAATTTCTTATTTTCTTTCTCTCTCTCTCTCTTTTTTTATTTTTTAATTTTTTAATTTTTATTTATTTATTTTTTTTTTTGCTGTTACATTTATTTCCTAACTATTTTATTCTTTGGTTGGATTTCTTTACTTCACTTTTCTCTTCTTCTCATCTTCCTTTCTTTATGCATTTTATTTTTTGATTATGTCTCACCTGCCCAATTTTTAGTAAGCTTTATTAATTCCATTAAGCTTTATTAATTTCTAGCCATTTTGTTAACCCTATTGCTGAATACAAGTGTGGTACTTAGAGTATACTATCTGTATGTCAGTATTTATTTGTCCTGTTGTCTTGTTTATTATTGCAAATCTTTTTTCTACTGTGAAGAGTAGCATAGTTATAAGTTTTATTCATTGTTAAGGCATTTCAGTACCCAGGTTTCCCTTGGCTTTAGGATTATTGATTATTTCTTTGCTATTTCCAGTGGTGGCCCAATTGTTGCCTTTAAATGATTATTACTGTATGCTAATATCTGGTTTGTATTCATGTTGTTGCCAGCACTGTGGCCCATGACCTCCTCTCTTAGTGGTGCTGAGGATAAAGCCCCCAGGAGAAGGCTTGACACCGAGATCTTCATAGAGTACGCTGAGTGGGTTAAGGAGGGTTTGAACACCAAGACATAACCAAACCCAAGGCCACATTGCAAAGAGACAGATTTTAACCAAAGAGAACTCCACAGTAATGACACCATTTTTCTAACATGATTATCAAACTGCAGCACAGAAACAGTAAAAGTACAAGAAAGCAAAGCAGAAGATACTTTCATATAAGAAAGACCATAAGTGGGTAGATAATTTAAAGAGGATTTTATTTAACAAAAGATTTTACTGACGAAATGCTTGAAAAAGTTAAAGAAGAAACAACAGCTGAGGCTCAAAAAAAAATATATGAATGAGCAAGTTAGTAAAAACATGTAAACTATGAAGAGACAGTAATCAGAAGTACAAGATACGTAAAAGGAAATAAATTTTTGTAACAGATTCTATCAACATGTGTACAGATTGTCAGCAATTGAAGGCAATATATATAGAAGATCATATTCAATAGGTCAAGATACCATGAAAATTGGACACAACAGTTGCTAAATGACTCAAAGGGAAAAAAGATAGCCTCCGAACTATAGAGAAAGTAATTGAGCAGGTTCAAAAAGTTATTCACTGAAATTTCCAAATGTAGGGGAAGAACTCAACATTGACGTGAAGACACATAAGGACCTCAAATATTCATGAGCAGAAAGTAACTTCTCCACACATTATAATAAATATTCCAGAAATTCTACAAAAGGAAAAATATTAAAAGCTTTTAGTGAAAAATAAAAGATGTATAAATGCAATCCTATCGGAACAGCAGCTGATTTCTCAGCACAAACTGCAAAGGCCAGGAGAGCTGGGTGAAGTTGTTCAAACTCTAAAATAGAACCGTTTTCAATCCAGACTTTTATATCCCACAAGATTAGCCTGGCAAAAAATAAAGACTTTCCATGGCAAAGAAATTTTAAAGAAACACATGAGCACTAAACCAGCTTTGCAGACAGTACTGGAGAGAATCCTAGACAGACACATGGAGGCCACCAGCACCAAACAGTCCAAAGGAACCTGCACACATAATTGGAAGAGTAATCACACAAAAGGGGGAAAAGTATAAAAGAACGGGTACTGGAATAATAAAGCAGTAGCAGGACCCAGTAAACACTTCACAATAAGCACTTTCTGTGGCAATGGACTCTCCTCCTCCATCAAAAGACGTACCTGCAGATTGGATCAAAGTGCAACCCATATGCTGCTCCAAGCAGACACACCTCAGCCAGCAGGATGATCACACACTCAGCCAAAGGACTGCAAGTGATGATCCGTGAACTGGAGCACAAAAGCAAGCAGGATTATGCTGTCTTACTTACAGACACAGTAGACTTCAGCCAAAAGTGATCAAAAGAGACACACAGCAACTGCATACTTGTTAAGGAAGCAATACGACCCCAAAAGAAAATAATAACAAAAATTTATGTGTGAAATACAGTACACATAACTACATATAACAAAAACCAATGGAGCTAAAAGGATAGAAAGATCTCAGCACAATTACAGCAGAGGACTTCACAATCTCACTCTTACAGATAAACATATTGAGTAGACAAAAAACAACTAAGAAATAGCAGAATTAAACCATACCATTGTACAAATGGACTTCATCAATAAATACAGCATTCTATTTAATAACAATGGACAATGATGACAATTCAATAACCTAACACTTTTTTTTTCAGCGGCACATGGAACTTTTTCAAACATAGCATATGTCTTAGGCTGTAGACATGCTGAAATAAATAAAATTTGAAATAAATCCTGCATGATGTCAGGTCATGGAGGAATGAACTAGAGATCAATAGAATAAAAACCACCAAAATTATGGAAACAAATAAAAATAAATTATTGAATAATAAATGGATCATAGAAGAAGTCAGGGAAGAAATTAAAATGTTCTTAAATAATAACAGAAGCATAATACAATATACCAAAAGCTACAGGACACAATGAAAGCAGTCCTAAAATGAAAGTGTATACCTGTGAATGCACATTAAAAAATTAAGTGATCCCAAATGCATAAAAAATGATGCACCTCAAGATTTTAGAAAACAATCCAAACTGAAAATTATTGGAAGGAAAGAACTGATAAAGATCAGAGGAGATGCTAATGAAAAGAGAATGAAAAGATATTTAGTAAATCAAACAAATCAAAGAGTTGGTTCACTGAAAGGATATAAAGACTCATGAACCCTTAGACAGTTATCAAAACCAGGAGGAAAGAAAAAAGCATCAATACAATTATAAGTGAAATATGTGAAATCACAATTGATATAGCCCAAGCCCAGATAATTCTAAAACAAAAAAACTAAACAAAAAAAATGGAAAGCTGATCTTCCAATAAATGCAGATCTTAGAAGAAATGGAGAAGCCAGGTGTGGTGGCACATGTCTGTAATGTCTGTGGTCCTGGTATTTGGGAAGCGGAGGCATCAGCTGTGAATTTAAGGCCAGTTTGTGCTGTATAGTGAGTTCAGGGGCAGCCTGAACTAAAAGCAAAAGAAAGGGGAGGAGAGGAGGGGGGAGAAGGAGAAGAGGAAAAGGAGGAGGAGGAAGAGATGGAGAAGGACAGATGGAGAAATTCCTAAACACATGTGAAATATCAAAGTTGAACCAAGAAGATATGAAAATCCTGAATAGACTAATCGCAAGTCATGAAATAGTAGCAGTAAGAAAAATCTTACTAAGAAGGATCGGAACACTTAAAACTCCCAATCCCTCCCTAAGATAGAAGATAAAGATAGAAGAGAAAGACTAAAGTTGAACTGAGCATCAATGGCCAATATTTTTGTGAAGTCACAGAAAGCATCCAGGACAGCACAGGACCTGACAGATATACCAGAATTGCAGTGAAGATTTAAAGCCAGTACTTCTCAAACTTTTCCATGAAATTGAAAGAAAAGGGATAGCTATAAGGGCATGTCTCTGAGACTTTCCTTGGGTTTGACAATGTACTATGCCTGTAATTCCAACCTGTGGGAGGCTGAGTCAGGAGGATCCACAAGTCTGAGGCCAGCTTGGGCCCACAGTGAGTTCAAGGTCAGACTGGATAAAGTAGCTCCTGTCTCCAAAAAAATATAAATAAATAAATAAATAAGTCTGTATACCAGGAAAGAGACTATGACTAAATTTATAATAAAAGATGTAGCATTCACTGCTATGTGTCATTAAATTAAAAAAAAATAGAAAAGATTTAGAAATATCTACATTTGGGGATGAGGACAAAATATACATTTTATATCACATGTTTTAAATAAGAATGATATCGAGTCACTTACAGACAAATTAAATTGATAATTTGGGGTGGGGGATTGAGCTCCGTGGTTCTGCTGTCTGCTTCGCAGGTAGCGAAGTTTGATCCCCAGTGCCGATAATTAAATAATTAAAGAAAGAAAGACATCGATAGTTTGTGAAATTTATTTGTATCCACTTGTGTGCATGTGTGTGTGAATTCCGATAGTACTGCATCTTTTTTTTTTTTCCTTTTTAGTAGTGTTCTGAACATATTTAATGCAATAATATCGGAACCTCTAGCATTAGCGAGAGGCAGTATCGTGGAGGTTTTTGTTGCTTGTTTTTTAAGTTTTACTTTAGGAGCCCACGTTCGCAGCGCAGAGCGATTCCACTCCTCAGAGTTAGGCGCACAGCACACCCCGTTCCTTTCTTCTTCTCCTTCCTCTCCAATTCACCCCTTCTCTCATCTCTTGGCTTCGTTCCCTTTTGCAAAAGATCTATCTCCCGGCTTCCTACCATCGATCTTTTGTTTTACACTTTATTTAAATTCTGAGCGAGTTTCTTTTATAAGGAAAATCTTGCAATATTTAAACCTATGTATCTGATGTAACTGCTACAATGTTGCCAGACTGTTTACAAGTAGAGAACACAAGAGCCACGCTATACTATTTTTTTCCTATCTGATTGGTGATCGTGACTTCTACCAAAAATGTTAATTCTCCCATAGCAAAGCAGCCATAGCTATAAATATGATCAGTACATTTATGTCTATATACACTTATGTAGACAAGAGATACCTTTTGAATACGTTAAAGTGTACTTTGTATTTGAAAACGTGACTAACAGCTATGTTTCCTTACATAATTATACAAATAGCTAATTAACCCATTTCTTCTGAAAAAGGGATTCACAGAGATATATGTGACAATATCTGTGCTTGATTTTATCTCAACATTCTTATAAAAGCAAGTTCAGTAATGGCAAAAATTGCTAGAAGAAAATCACAAAATAAAATCCAGTTTAAAGTAGTTTGAATTACATAGCCTTATCTAATTATTACATACTTGAGGGATTTGTAGAAGTACAAAATGTTGCACCGATCATTTGTGGTCTCATAGAATAATTTTATTAAAAGTTAATTGTCCATGAAGAATTATTTGTGTGGAGCATGCTTTATGGAATAATTTCTTAATCATGAATAACCTGTGCAATTCAACTTTTCCTCTCTTTTTCCTTCTTATGAGGCAGGAGCATGTTTTCTTCTTGACTATGTGCTGGGAAAGAAAAGCTCAGTATTGATTAGAAGAAAACAAAGAATACATTTTACTGCCATCTATTTTAGATTAATCTGTAAAAAGTTGGGTGGGCTAATTATTTGTAAATCAATTAATGCAATTGTTGGAAAATCAGGATTTCTGTAGCTCTTAAATCCTCAGAACGAGAGACCAATGTGCAGTGGTCTTCTTAGCACCTGATTTTGTCTGGTGGGTGTAGGTGCTCTGCCTGTCCGCTGAGCTCCTTCAGACTTTAGGAAAGCATATGAATCCTGATTGGTTTTTGTTAGGTTTGGAAGGAACAGGTCAACTCATGTCCCATGTCTGTTACTCCTCAGGAAGCCAGCCTGGGCGCCTCCTGACCAAGTTTAAAGAATGGGCAGGCCTAGGCAACTGATTTTTCAAGAATCTTCTTGTACATCTCAGCCAATATCCAACTGACCGTAACAGGTATGGGAGGTAATCTTGGCTGTCTTCTTGACTGGATGGAGAGATTTAAAAATTAGTAATTGCGTCTGTGGGGAATTTCCACACATGATTGTTGCATGGGTTGGCAAACCCAGGAAGTTTGTCTTGAATTTTGGTAATGTCTGATAAGCTGGGGTTTCCAGTAGGACACAAAGCAGAAGGGGGGACTTGAAGGTGGGCAAAATCTCTTGTCATTATTGCTTCTAGATACATTCCTAGATTCTTCTTCGTGTATACTTCTTCCTCATAACCTGAGAATTTCATTAGGAAGAAAGAAAATAAATGCATCACATAAATGTGAATATTGCATTATGGCTTTGCATATTGATGTCTTGCCCTTTGAGTTATCCTTCAAATAATCCTTCAAATTTACTTACTGAAGACATTTTTAAATAAATTAACCTTTGGGTTGAATCCTATTACTTGACCCATAGCAGATTCTGTTCATTATTCCCAAGCAAACTTTCATCCATGTAATTTGTTGCCTGACTTGGACAAAATCTTGATCTCATAGATGAGTGGAAGAAATGAAGTGAAAAAGGCAAGTAAATGAGGACGAGAAGAAGACTAAGGAAAAGGAGCGAAACAATGCAGAGAAGGAAGCGACAAGGAAGAAGAAGATGAGGACAAGGAAAGCTCCCTTTAGTGTGCCTGTGGTTTGCATGTAAACAAAATAATACGCAAAATGCTGAAAATTTTGATTTCGACTTCCCACAAATCCATTTGATCTTTATTTCTGTGCAAATGGGAACTTCTAGTTGGAACTGCTAAGTTGATCTCTTATGTACCTATTTTTAAGCCAACATCTGACTATTCATTGGATAAATATTAATTGATATTTATTTATTTATATACCAGCTCAAATGTCTTCCTAAAGTAGTGATCTCAGCACACATCAAACTTTTGCCTAACTTTTAATCACTTTTTTTTGGGGGGGGTACCAGGGATTGAACTCAGGTCCTTGTGCTTGGGAGGCAGGCGCAGGAACCACTGAGATAAATCCCTGGCTTTTTAATCACTTTCTTTGAAGGTGTACTTTATAATCAATGTAAATGTTTATTAGATGTGGTTCATGACGTGTTTCTACAATGTTTTCACCAGGATTGGAGTAGAAGTCTTGGCAGGTTCTACACTGTCGTCCAAAAGCTTTGAAAATTTGAATGAAGTACATTTTTCAAAATAATGTGTAATAATTAGATGACATTCTTAAATAAAACTGAATGCACTCATTAATTCTCGGCACAATTTCCATATAAAATCAATATACTAGTATCAAATGGACTATTTAATAATCTGTTCCTTTCAATATTTGCTCAAAATCCTTCCATTATTCACCAAGCAAATATTTATTCACTCCTTACCTGTGACGGATCTAGCTAACAGGAGATCAGAATAAACTGCGTGACTTGTGGACGTTCACAGACTGGTAGAGGGCACCAGTATTAATGATTTGGGGAAGCTTTCATTGCCCAAGTGTGTGTGGTCACCTCGGTCATTTATTTTCTGTGTCACTGTTTTGCAATTAATCACAAAAAATCCGGTAGAAGACAACACGGCCTAATCTGTCAGGTCTCAGAATCACCGGGGCCGAGGGACTACGTGTGAGTCAGCGACAAGGAGACGGCAAAGGTTACCTAGAGGAGAGGTGAGAGGAGCTGGGGAATCTCCCCGTGATGTACCTCGGGCAGAACGACTGCCTCTCTTCTGTGAGGAGCGGGAGGAGCTGAATTAGCAGAGAGCATTCCACTCGGGACTGGCAGAAGCTAAACACCAGAAACAATCAAACCGTCTGAGTTGGAGAGTTTGGTGACGGCCGCAGGGAACGAACGTCCCGCGCAGAGTGACTGAGGAGATTTCAGCGCATCGTGACTTCTGTCTCCTGGTGTCCCACAGAGCAGCCTTTGAGCAGAGGCTTCCAGTCTCACAGCGGAGGAGCAAGAGCGAGGCACACCCGCAGCGCTTGCGCAAGGACCTTTTTCAGCAAAGGGTAGCCTGCATCTGCATCGTAAGGTTTCTGCTCACAATCCAGAGTGCCTGAAAAATTTGTTTTGATCAACTCAGGGGAACTACAGAGGAAAAATAATACCAGAGCCAATGACAATAAGACTTCAAAGCTTTTCGTTTTGATGACTGGGATGATACAAATACTAAACCATATGATTATCTGAACTGAACAGCACTGGTTGCAGGCACATCTCGAAAGTCTGTCCGGAGGGAAAAATGGGTTGCAAGTTCCAAGCCCTCGTCCTTTCACTGCTGACTTTTCTCAGGCTGCGTCCAGTCACACTGTAAGAGCTTTCCCTCCAGGTTTGCCTGCAGTTTTATCGCCTGCTCCTAAATTTTGTATTTTAAAAGTTTGTACTTACAGTACTCCGCGCAGCTGTCTGTATGTTATAAAGCAGATCTCTACCTAGCAGAAAAACAGTGTCAAACCCAAAACATGTCTTACGGTCCTTCTGTATCGCACGGCTTTTCACGGTGTTCCATCGTCATCACTCTGGCTCTACTTTCAATGGACCCTTAGCTCCGCGTGCCTTCATGGGAAAAGTTTCATTCATTCCTCTTCACAGCCACATTTTTTCCACACATATTTCAGCCTAGTCTGATATTTATTAAGGAATGCTAATTTTTCTGTCTTTAGCTAATGCCAGCAAACTCATTCACCCTAATATAGTGATGGAGATGTCCGACGCCAACATCTGTAGGATGAATTGGCGCACAAAAGTGGCATGGAGACTCTGAAATGCAGTGATTTGCAGTTTCCATGCCGACAGGCGAGCTCTGTTGGACAGAATACCTCAGACACTACCGCAGAGGACGAGGGAGGGCATGAGTTGGTACGGAAATGGAAAGAAAGCAGGCCGTTCCTTACATAAACTTCACGAGTGCAATTCAGTGTTTAGCATGGCTTCATGTGGCCTGACCTAGTGTCTTAGGTAAAAAAAAAAGTAACTAACTTGACAAAATCAGAAAAAAATAAAGCTAAAATTTCACATGAGTGGTACTGGATGGATCTGTTTTAATCCCGGCTTTCCACGTGAGAGCCATGTGACGTGAAGTCTTTAATGTACTTTCTTGTTCTGCGAGGACCTGATGGTTTTTTCTGCGTGGGATAAGCTCCATTTCTCCCAAGGAAATCCTGGCCCTGAGGCAAACCACTGGGTGGACCCTGGTGCTCACTTTCTCTTGCCTATCACTGTAGCTACTTTTTGTGTGGTTAAAACTACTTGAAGCAAAATCCACATTTTTGTGATGATTAAAAAACAGCAATTTACCAAGTCTAGCAACACTCCAGATCTTTTTACAAATGCCACAACTCGCTCCTTCTGGGATTTCTTAGTTAACAGATAGTTTTCTAAAGACAATCATCAACCAATTTCACAGTACCTGCCTGACCAAAAGCATTTTATAACATTGTTGACTCCTTGCGGCAATAGCTTCTCTTTGCATTCACAAAAACACATTTTCATTGAGTGGAAAGAGATGTAAGGCATTCTCTATCACAAGTCCATCCGATGCTGGATTTTTTGTGAGAAGTGATCATGGCAAACTCATAATTCTGACATATAGGCTGGAGGCAACCCCCACTTTGTATACATTGGTTTCAGCTTGTAAGCTTAATGACTTGCATCCCTTTGTGACAGTTTAATTGAATATTTTACTTCTAAGTCTAAAATTATGGCTTTCAATCTGAAATGAAGAAAAATCATGAGAAAGATAACAAGAGTTTGATTTAACTTGTAGGGGAAATCTTACTCAATAAATATATAAAAACCTTTTTTTGTTCTGAAGTCAGAGTGAATGCAATCTTTGCTATTTCATGTTTGAAATGTTTTTGTATTAAGTGCTATGCTGGTTAGGCTGCAGTATAGTTCTTACAGACACTGAAAGTACAGAGGGGAAGATTGTGAGACTGATGGCATTATGACATGATGCTATAGCAAATCTAATAAATGACCTTAGTCTACCATTTTATGATAGAAACAAGTACAATGAGGTATTATAAATCATAAATAGAAATGCCATAATAGACTCATAAAGACAAGTCCATTTTTAAATATCTGAAAATATAAAAACAATGTTACATGTTAAATTTTCCTCATCACGAAGCAAAAATATAAATTAATTCTAGTAGAAACAAATCACATATCAAGTATAGCATTCTTAAATTCCTGATCTTCTCTCATGTACCTTTTCATCATTATCTTTTAACTACTTGAGATCCTTTTTATAATACTCTTTAAAAATTAAATAAATTGTTAAAATGACTTGTGCATCACTGTTTATTAGCAGATCTCATTCCTTTTGAAAGTTACATGTCATTAATTGCCTATAATATCTTCTAACCTAGGTTCAATTGATTAAATCTCAAGCTATATTTTCTGGGTGAAGAAACCATTGATTCCAGCCTAAATGCTGTGAAGCTATACATTTTGTCACACCACCCTCTGGAGAATTAATAATACATTTAGATCCTGCCCCTTCTAATTTATAGCATAATAGAAATGTGTGTTGTTTTGTGAGGGAAATACCATGCAAGTTGGAGTCTACAGTGTTCATGGAATATTTTTGTTTATGGCTTTGTATTTTCAGCATTCAAAAGTGTGGATCACACAGTTTCAAAATCCATTATGTAAGAAATGCCAAGGGCTCTTTCCTTCTGGGTATGTGCTCGTTACAACTTTGACTGCTTCTGTAGAAACGTCTATAAACCAAATGTGTCGTAGGCTTACCTCCACTTTGGAGCCAGTGTTTCTGAAAAGCAGAAAGAGCATTTTCCATCTAAAAAGAAAAGGACAAAACTTACTTATTCCTGTTTTCTGATTCAATTGTGTTTAGCGGAGAAAAGATTTAGTTTTGAAAATTTTTAACCTCATCGTGTTTTCTTTAAGACTTTAGAGATATCATAAAGGTAGATTGCATATGTCCTTTCACATTAAAATTCTGGCATAGGCAATGTTGTTCAAAACCACAATCCTGGATCATATTTATGAATTGTTAAGTGATGAAAGAGGTAAATAGTTCATTACTCAATTTCCTTATTTCATTCTGCCGCAGTGACATAAAACCATCCATTTTATGAAAGTTTGTAATAAGAAAACCTCAAGATTCATATTTATATTTTTGCTAACTGCATAGATAGAAAGAGAGACAGAGAAATGGAAAGGGAAAGAGATAGACAGACAGAGAATAGCATAGTACCCAGGAAGGAGATAATTTGCTCCTTGTTCAAAATATCTAGTACCTAAATGATTTTATATCCAGTGTGATTTGCTAACTCACTTCATCAAATATTTCTTGTCTGATTTTTGAAATTCAATAAGGTGATGCTTAACACAGTGCTTTAATATTTTCACCCAAATACTTTCTAAGGAAGCATTTCTACACTGAATTGATAAGTTTCACATCATAAGAAGCTTGTGATAAAAAAATTCTGTCCCCTACAATTGTATTTCTTTAAACATTTAGTCTTTCAGTTGCGAAGGCAGTTAGAAGAACATCACATCTTTTGCTAAGTATCGTGGGTCTATAACTGCTATACATAGTGGCAAGAGCAGTGATTAATAAAGTTTTATGAGGAACACTTGAAAAATAAAACACAATTTCTGGACCAGGATAAGAACAGGGATAGAGTGTGAGTGAAGATCAAAGAACTTCTTCCTCCAGGTATTGTTTTGACCTTGTTTTCTGTTTTCCTTCATCTCTTCTCTCTTCCTCTCTCTTGGACTTAAGATCTTGGTGTATTTAAACCTTCTGTTGTGCCCCAGTGTTTCTGACTTTCCCTCCAGTTTTATTCTATCATTCTCCCCCACAACTCATACTATATGTTTTTATTGATCTGTCTTTAAGAGATCAAAAATCCTCTTTTCTAATGACTCCATATACAATTATTCTATGTATTAACTCTTAATTATTCTATTTGTTAGTTTTAGAGTTTTCAGTTGTTCTTAAGTACACAACCTAATCGCCTGGTTCATATTTTGTCTAGCCCTTTAGGAGTGTATTTCTCATAAGTGCTTCAAACAGGTGACTGTAAATCTAATTATTCTGGATATCGGTGAATGGAATAGTCTTGGATCTGTTTCTTGCTTTCTAAAATAATCTCTGACTGTTCATGTTTTTATCATTTAACACAGTTTGATGCTAAGAATAAAAACAAGATACAGACAGGACACTTCCACCTTACAAGCTAGGGTAACTGAGTGATGCTAGACGGGTTTTGTTTAGCTCCGTCTACCTGAGACTGCGATAGCTTTCTACAGCGGGGCTTCTGTCTGCGAGTCGGGAGTTTCCTGTATTCTCCTCCTTGGAAAATTCTGCATGCCAACTTTTGTTTTCTTATCACAGGTGCGCTGTGAACTGTCGACTCTTTTGGAAATCTGCTGCTTAATCTAGAAAAAACTGTAAATTCGGTAAAAGCTTGTAAAGCAGAAATTATTGAAAGTAGAGTTTACCTCCGCTTCATGTCACTTTTCCCAAACACAGTGAACTCCGCAAATCTTGTCTGCTTTTGTAATACGAAATTCCTTTTTAAAAATAAATCTCCAGTTCTATAAAAACTCTGAAAACAAATCAAGTCTGATTTGTACGCTATGTGGTTGTGACTATGTGACATTTTTCACCCCTTCCAGTGGTCTAGCTAGGTAAATACTCACCAGGAATGACTGGTTGTAGAATTTGGACATATACTCTGTAATTTCTGTTTTTCATAAAATCCTGAGCCCTCCAGTCTTCTTGCTACAGCAGCTCTCTGGACAGTTTACACAGAAACCTTTTCTAGCTGCTGTTGCCAGGAACCTGAGCCTGACTTGTGAGCTCATCAGAAGAAAAATTCCTAGGAATTTCACTGGATACCATGCTTGAACACTCAGGAAAAAACTGAATGAGAAAAATGTGAAAATCCAAACTCTAAGGAGGCTTTTATGCCATAAAGAAGCACACGGAGAAGTTGTACAATATTGTACAAAAATGGTTTTACTTTACAAAGGACAACCTTCACTGAGGGAGATTGGAATACCATAGGAATAGAAGCTGTCTAGGAAAGATACTAAGTAAGAAGCAATATTTTAAGTGAAAGATTATTGTCTTAAATACTAAAAAGTTGCAGGAGCTTATAAGCTTTACAATACATAAAGTAACTCATACATAAGAGGAAGTGGCATTTCTGTTTCTAAATTAACTTGAATTTTAAATATTTGCTCATTAATCTGATACTTTTATCCAATATCTTTTGATTGGTACACTGATCAATTTCCTTTGCTTGGACAATACGTCTAACCCTGAAAGTTTAAAGGAAGAGAGGTTTCTTTTCGGCTCAGTTTCAGAAGTTTCAGTCCTTGCTTGACTGGCTAAAGGCAGAAAACTTGTGAAAGAAAGGAACGCTTGGGGCCAGGGATGTAGCTCAGTGGTTCTGCAGCCTGTTGCACAAGTGCAAGGACCAGAGTTTGATCCCTAGTACCAAAAAGAAAAAAAAAAAAAGTAAGAGAAAGGCATGCTTAATCCAGGGGACCTGAGGGGCCAAAAGCAGATGAAGAGTAGCGGAGACAAAGGGTCAGGGATCAGATATGGTCTGGGCTACTCATGGACCCCCCAAGCAGACACACCAAGGAGTGTGCTTCACCAATCTGGGAGGGCTGAGAGACGATGATGCTGACAATGCAGACTCACAACCACACGCGTGTTCTACAAAGCATGGTGTATTCAACACTTTTTGCATGGCACACAAGAATATGAATATTAATACTTCTGATAATCATTCAGAAATATTTTCAGAGCATTTACAGTGTTTATTTTTTTAGATATATACTGTAAATAAATATTTCACATAAGGCTTATGTTTGAGTGACTGGGACAAAGAGGAGATGGCAGAAAATAAATTCAGTAAAGAAGTACACAATATATTAGAAAGCAGGAAGTGGAAGTCAGATAAAAGAAGGGAAGACAGAGTCATAAAGGGATAACTAGGGGTGCTGAACTATGAGAGGCACAGTCTGCAATTTTAAATAAAACAGCCAGGGTGGGTCACATTGAGAAGACTGGAAGAAGGTGAGTATTTGGCCGTGTAGATATTTAGTGGGAGATAGATACAGGAAAAGTATAAAAAATTCTATCTAGTGCATTCTAGATGAATATGAACAGCAGAGTAGCCAAGGAAAAGGAAAGTAAAAAGTGACGTCAAGGAAAGGAGAGCTCACATAGGACCTTATAGCTATAAAATGCACTCATATAAAAGCTAAGGACAGCGGATACTCTGAGGAAAACAGGACGCCAGAGGAAAAACGGGGTCTTTCTAAATGGTTCACTGTTTTCATACAATAAAGAGTCTTAGAGAACATGATTAAAAGTGATCCCGTAGCTTGCTGCCATCTTCTAATAAATACTATCTGGAGGTTTACAAATAGTAGCATTTTAATAATTTCTGTTTTCTATATTGGAATTCTTTAAAGCCAGTCAAAATTTAATATACATTTTTAGTCACATTTTAAAAATGACTAACACCTTTCAGTTTTTAGGGTTCATTGTATAATGCAGAATTACTAGATATAAACTGTGGCTGACCTATAGAACCATCACAAAACTTTAAACAAAGATAAAGTCATGCATGTCTGCAAATAAATGTCACTTGCATATTCACAAATATAAAGGCCACTGGAACTGCAAGAATTCATACATTTCTAACACAGATTATTTTCTAACCATCTAAATAAAACTTTATAGATGTCACACGCTTTCAATTTACAGCTTGTGTATTCTCTTAACTTATGTATTTAGTTTAGAGCTTATGAATCATTTTCACCATTATGTATTGAATTCTACATTCAATAATTTCAGCTTTGCAAGCCTTTTACAGGAGTTACATTTAGAAACACTCTAGTGATATAAAAATTTAAATATAATGGATTAATTGGTGTAGTCTTATATGTACTAATTCTACTAAACATTGAAGAACCCATAATGGCAAGAGGTAATTTTACTCTAAAAAAGTGACTGCAAACACTGATATTTGCATAACTGGTAAAAAATCATTGGGGATTTAAAAGGTTAAAACTGCTTCTATAAGATCAGTTAATAATTATTTCTCAAATAACTAAGCTGCCGAAAGAAAATTTTCATAGTGTATTAATCATAACTGCCATTTTTCATCATGTATCTTAATTATGATCATAATGTTGTTACAAATTTAGCTATCATGTTTATATTTAGAAAATATTTAAATAGTTCTAAATTTAAAAGAGGAAAAGAAAAAAAACAGGCAAAAAATACTGACACATATGGTGTTCATATTTTCAGAAGTTCAAAAATGAAGTATCGAAAAAATCATAATTAAATATTACAATATTATCTATTCCCATTTTCTATTAATCCTGTAAGGTAAGCTAATTGGGAAATGATCTAACATAATCACTGATCTTATATAAGCAAACAGATAAACAACAGCTCTAAGCTCTTGAATTGGGTCCAGAAATTCAAAACAAAGAATAATGTTTAATTTTATTCTCTCATATTGAAGTTCACAGCACTCTATTTTGTTTGCTCACAAGTTATTTGATGACAATATCCAGATAAATATTTTTTTTTTGTAAATCAAACACAATGCAGTAAAGTTAAGGTCTAAACTAAACAGAAAGTACTAACTATGATTTAAAGTGCACAGAATGATCTTCAGAACACTGCAATTGTTATTATGACATGGAATATTCTTAAGTACATGTAATAAAGCACATAATTCCACATATCTATTAGTTTGATTAACTGTACACATACATGCCAATGATTTAACCTCATAGGAACTTCTTTTTAATTTAGACATTGTAAGATCACTGTACTTACAAATGTTAAATACCAACAATATTCTGAACATTAATGCAGGACTCAACTTTGTTAAACATAATTGTGTTTTATTTGTATAATCATTTAGATCAGAAAATATGACTCATACTTCAGTTTTGAGTGAATTTTTTCTAAAAATGACAGCATAACCTTTAGATACTAATTTCATTACTGTAATTCTGGGGAGTACTTGAGGGTTTAAATTGCTTTCCATTAAGTCATATTAATTATGCTGCATATTACTGAAGATAGTTTAATAATTACTTGAACTCAGGTAATCTCAGGCAACCAAATCTAACTCTAAGTAAATTTAATGTCTGAGGATCAAAAAATGTACAAAGAACAATATGAATTTTATTTCAAAAATAAATTTAAAATGATTGGTTCAGGGAGTAAAAAGCACTTTAAATGAAAACACTTCACAAAATGTGTGGAGTTAACAGCAGGATTTCGTTATTATGTAATGGACACAGTGTTTTAGCAGAAATACCCAAACAAAAATAAATTACAGAAACATATGCATTTTAATAAGTGTTTGTTAATGGCAATTTCTATTTTAAAAGTGAAAAAATTGAATTTGACTCAAAATTCTGTAACTCTAGAATAGGGTAAAATTGATAAAATCTATTAATATCACGTGAACTTTAAGAAAAACTGATTCTTCTGGACAGTGGCTGAGTCTCAAATTAAGAATGGACCTGGGTAGCTATTTAGCGATCCTGAAGTAACATATCGTCTCGTTACCTTAGAGAGACCACAAATTAAACTTCATTGCCCCTGTCCAGGCGTTTTACTCTCCCAACTGACAATGAACTAAGACACACAGTCATATTTAAATATCAGCCAATCTGGGAAATCTCTCATTTGCAAAAAACCAACCAGGTTGGATTGAGCAGGCTCACATCTCTTCTTTTCCTAGATCAACCCAGTGGGAACCAGATCCAAACTTCCTCTTTATATAAGCTCCTCTCTGTTTTTTTGGAGGACGATTTCTTCTAAACAAAGCTGTGTGTTTTACAAATTTTTGTTTATCTGGCTAGTTGGTTTCTTAAAGGCTTCCTTTTCACCTTATATCATTATTTCTTAGTGAATATTTTTTGCCAGTTGCTAAGACTGTAATTACTTACTCAACAATAAAATGGACATAATATCCACTCATTTTAATTTGACTGTGCTTGGAAAGTACTGAAAAATGTATGTAGTGTATAATAATTGTAGATATTCAAAAATGGATGTAAACCGGAATTTTTTTTATTTATGAATTGCTACTTATAGCAATATCGTCATGAACAAAAGGCAGTACTTTAGAAAACAAAGGCACGTCTCCCCAAACAAACAGAAAAATTAGACTGAACCATTAAAACTATATTTTAACACAGCAATGATCTATTAAAGTGACCTCTGCCTCCAGTTAATTAAATCTATATGCTATTATAATGTTTCATAAACTAGACTAGGTTAGATTATTCCCTTTTATGCAACAAATGACTGACACTTAGAGAACTTAATAAGGTCTCACCTCCAGTAGAGGCAGGCGGTAAGATTGAGATTCAGCTGTAGTCTTTCTACGGGCTTTCCCCAGAGTCGCCATCAAGTGCCACCACATACCGTGCCCCTTTGATTCTCACACAGGTCGAGAGGTAGCTTATAGCTTTTCCCACTCATTTCACAGGCGTGAACCTGAATCCTGCAAACGCAAACGGAAGAGTTGTGTTGTGCATAAAATATTTTCTCGTCTACTGATTTCAAAACAATTTTCCCTTGAAAATAATTATAGCTCTTAAAATGGACTTTCACTTACCCCTTACCGATCCTTATATACATTGACTGGATTTTACACAGAGTTTATCTTCATTGGATGTTTGTGGTTACCGTAATGAATCATCTGAAGGACTACATTCAATATCAGAGTTGTGAAAGAGCATTTGTTCAGCTAGAGCCTTGTAGCTGCATTGCTTAAGCAAACTAAAGATTCAAGCCTAAGAAATAATGGAATCCAAAAGTAAATTTTATTTTCTATCAGTGGTAGAACATTTCAATACTTTTCAAATGAGGAAAATGAAAATGGAGAAGTTATACTGGGAAAGTTGTTTGCATATCAAGAGAGCTTTCTTGGTTGACACACAAGCAGATGTCACTGTTAAGATGAGATAGTTAATTCTCCTTTGATATTTAAAGTGATCATAGACTATTATGATTCTGAGATAGTTTAATTGTAGTTTTGTCAAAATTCCAAAATATTGATCAGGTGGTCAGTCAGTCAATGTCAGAGGCACGCATCAAAGAGTCATAAAATTCTTTTAAGTAGAATATGAATATTTTAAACCTTGATATTTTATTAAGACTAAATCTGAATTAACTATACGCTCAAGTTTGTGAAGTACAATCACCAACCAAACATAAAAAGTAAATATGTCTCTTTGCAGAAATAAAAATTATAATTGCCTTACAGTGCTTTGCTATTAGAAAAAGAAATTTGAAGAACAAAAAATATTTTGAAGTACTTAAAAATTTCAAACAAAGAAACAGTAGAAAATATAACACAAGATGATGGAGTATAAAGTATAATTTAACCTGGATTTTGTCTATAGCATTATCTGATAACCTGAATTTTAATTCTAAAGATTTTTGTAGTCATGCTAGTCTGGGAAATTTATTCAGTGGGTGGGATTGGTGCCTGGATTTTGCAGTGGAACTGTATATGTAGCAGGTAGGACTGAAATCTGAGATTTCAAAGACCACCTTTCAGCCTAGGTTCAAAAATGCTGGCTTGAAGTCAGAGGCCACAACTGCAAGTAACACTCTGTGCCTGGGCTGCATTGCCCAGCTGGCCTTATGGGGCCCTGGAGCCTCCGTTACAGGGGACCGGTCTGAGGCTGAGGCAGGAAGGCAGCTTTCACAGCTGCCAGTTTCACGGTGCTGTCGGGTTAGGTTAGGTGTCCTCTCACACTTCTCCAGCCATGCCAGGGGAACTTTTTGCTTGATGCACAGCCTTAGGAAAGGGATGGCATTGGTGATAAAAAAGTGTCCTTCCTGTCTTCCTCCATGTGTCTTTTCTTAGCTGTGATCACCCAGGTTATGCAAACGCTGATTCGTGTTCCTTGGCTCTTGGCAACATTTTGTCCATGAGAGATTATTACAGCAGATCTTTATCTAAGAGGACAAGCAAGGAAAACTCTTTGTCTCCCTTCTTGTTGATGCTACTCTTTAGCTCACTTTTTAAAATATTATTAACCCATTTCCCATTTAGGAAAAAATGTGCAGTTTGCTGCTAGCATTCATTTAATTTTCAATAATTGAGAATTACTATATACTGTTAATAAAATTACCACTACTAAAACCAGAATGCTATAAATAGAATGATATTTTTTGGGTACAAATACACTTGATGTCTTAGAGGGACATGAAAATGATAATGAAAGTCCAATATTTTGTGGCAAACTTTGGAGGTAAGTTTAGAACTATAATCAAAGAGTTATCTTGCTGTAGACCCTGTAGCAACAGGTGCTGCTAGAGAAAGGTATTTGTATGTTCTTTATCAGTGTCCCTTCCATTAGCAGCCTTGTGTTGTAGGAAAAGAATTAAAGATTATCATAAGCACTTAATACCTGTTTTCTAGAGTCAGTGTACCAAATGTTGGTCTCATTCACTATTAAGACAGGTAGATGTGTGTTTCCATAATGATTATTTTATCACAAATAGGAGAGGAGAAGAATGAAATTAAAGCGTAGGAAATCATCATTTGCCGTTTCACTCACACTTTTCAAAGTAAATTACAAAAGATACAAGAACCAAGGAAAATGAGATATGAATCAAAAGATGTGGCGAAGTAGGAAGGAAACAGTCTAAATACAGAAATTGGAAAATTTGAAGCTTATAAAAACTCAGTTTATGCAACAGCTATGATTATAATAATCTTGACTTTAAATTTGGATGATCCTAATCTGCCTATTCATTTGTGTGTGTCCAACAACAGCGTTGCTGTTGTCTTGGACTAAAATTTGTGCACAAGTCCATATTAATATGAATGCCTAAAACATAGGCTTGTAATAGCTGGATCAGGAGTTTTACATGAGAGAGTGCTATAGTATGGCTAGAAGACAGTGAAAGATTTTAGTATTTGCCAAGAATCTTCACCCCTCTTGGTGTCTTGGTAGCGAATACAACACAAACACAGAACTTGCCTTCACTTCCATGTAGATCCTACGTCACCTGGCCATGAAGTTCACACCTAAACCTTGTGAAAAATAAAACACGTGAAAGACATTTAGTCTCCATGGACTGGAACACTGTCACCTCAATCAAATCACAAAGGAGATTTTTCTTTCTGTATCACTCAGATGGATTTTTCCTCCACCTATAATTACCTTTTGTTCGTTTCAAATAAATATCACTTTCCTGGACCCTTAGCTCTTCCAGGAAAACTACAAATAAACACAACATAAATCTAGGTCCATGCCAATACAAAATGAAATAATTCTCAAGTTACCATTCTAATAGATTAAAATTGATTTTGGGCCAGGGATTTAGCTCAGTGGTTCTGCCACCTGCTTCATAAGCGTGTGGACCCGAGTTCAATCCCTGGTACACACACACACACACACACACACACACACACACACACAAATAAATAAATAAATTCCTTTTAACACAAGAAAATATTAGAAAAACTGCACAACTGTTACAATACTAGAAAATCAAAAGATTGTCTTTCAGAGAACTCCTTCAAGTAATTATTTGATCCACAGTGTAAAGCTAGCTTTTGCAGTGCTCTGAATACCGAAATATAGTTTGAGATTTCAAAGTGTATCTTCATAACACAGGCTCACTTCCAAATACTAAGCAATAGAAGAATAAAAAGTTTCCTATCATCAGCAGTAACACTTGTGCTAAGTTATTCATGGAGAATCAAACACAATAAAAGATGTTATAAATCACCCTGCAGTGCTCAAGCCTAGTGATGTAGGAAGTCAAATGAGGAGCTATAAAGAGTGAAGTCTCGGGTATAGAAGTTACTATAGTGATGACAACGTTAGACAGACACAGTTTTATTTACCCAGGCTTACTGTGTTCTCCAATATTATTTTAAAAGGTCTAAGAATGGCACTTCACAAATATAGACTCTCTCATCTGGTGTGCCCTTAAAAATCTAGCACAAATGAGTAGCTGAAAGCCACAGATAATGCATCTGTGATAAAGAACAGTACAGAATGGGGGTAACCTGTGCTAGAGTTGGAGGGTTCTGCAGTGCTCAGTGGGTACTGCAACCTTCACACCTCATTTTGCTCATCTACAGAGATAGGGGCAACAATAACTCTAACCTCCTGTGGTCTTTGTCGGTATAAAATGATATATAGAAAAAATATTACGGCTGGTTCCTGAAACACAGTGTTCCACCAATTTTTTTCTTTTATTGAGTGTATTGGTACATTTTAGGTATACGGTACAGTTACATTCATCATTGCGGTCTTGTACCTTTACATGACAGGTCTTGGTTCTCATTTTTTCCCCTTGTCCCTGCCCTCCCTTCACCCACTCCACCCTTCCCTATTTTCAAAGACTTTGTTTCCCTATTTTCCTTTTCTCATATTTTTTTCTTTTCCCTTATTTCCTTTCCCCTACCCTTCCCACTTCCCCCACACCTTTTGCCCTTTTCTACCTATTTCACATTATCATTTATAAAATTTGGATCTTATTTACACTTTTAGTTTTTCACACCAGAGAAACTCTTCAGTATTTACACGTGTCCTATTAATTTTGCTCATGAGTATGGCCTCAATATGCATCCATTTTCCTATGAATGACTCTAGTTTCTCATTCGTTATTGCTGAGCAGCATTCCATTTCTATAGAAAAACCACATCTTCTTTATCCAGTCTCCAATTAATGGGCAATTGGGCTGATAATATTAATATTACATTGGAATTTTCTTCTATAATATTTTAGAATAATTTTTGAATTGGTATTAAATCTTTCATTCATCAAAACATACATATCACCTTCCTTCTTTTCTGACTTATAATATATTCTTTCCTGTCATCACCACCCTCCAGTACATTCCATTACCAACTCAAATTTCAATTATTTTATTTATTTGTATTTATGCGGATTCTTCGGTTCTTATTAAATGGGCTCAATTATTAAGTTTGTTTACACTGTCAAATTCTTCCAACGAGATCACATTCCAGACTGCCACTGTGTCTTTTCTGACAGGTCCCCATTATTCTCTGCCCACTTCATTGCTTGATTATATATAAAAATTCCAGCCTCGCCTTGCGATTCTCCTTTCCTGTGTGGACTCATTTTCTGAAGAGTCCCTCTTCCTTTTCATGGACTTTGTAAGTGGAGATCGTCAATATCGGTGCGTCAATTATTCTAGTTCTCTGTGGACAGAGTTACATATACGTCCCTAGGATACTTACATCTGTATTTTCCCAGTGTTTATCCACAAGTTTTAAAAACTATGAGTTCAGACCAGTAATTCCAAGTACAATCCCATATCACAAATTTCTGTTCGTTTTTGTATCTGTAATGTATTTTTCTGAAAGCAACATTAATACATTTACTCATTTGATTGATCTTCCAGTGACTTTACAACCCTGCTAGACTCTCTGCAGCCCCATCAGACCAGCAGTCCACGGGGATTCCCTTCCCGCACTGAACCGTAGCACACCCCATGGACAGCTCCTCGCATCCTGTCTAAGCTGAGGAGCACCTAAGTGGATTCTATTCTTGTATTGCTTTGACTCCAACTCTAAGCTTGAAGCCACTGTAGGAGTCAGTCTCCTATTCTGGCATAAGGACCTTGTCACCATCTCTCTCATCTTCATTGCTTTAGGAACAAAATGCTTAAGGAGAAAATGTCACAGGAAAAAATCAAGAAGAATGGAGAAGGAGGAAAGAAGATGATAAATTATAAAGAAGATGATAAATTATTACTAGTATATTTTGATAACAAATAACAGAACACATGTACCATATAATATATAGACAGACATCTTTGCATTTAATATTGCACCAAACTGTCAAGTTTATGATTTAAATATACATCAATGTCATTTAGTTTTCAGCCCAAAACTTCTAAGAAATAGCCACGTCTCATTAACTTCCATTGTAGATCTTTGACTCTCTCGTTGAGTTGGCAGATAACAGTGCTATTTGATGTTCATCATCTGTTGTGAGACTATTTTGTCCGAGTTTACACAAGGTAATGAGCTAACTCTTAGTAGAGGTGAGAAAAGAGGACAAAGAAAGGTTAGAATGAGAAAACAGCCGTCTCCTGGTCCATGCAAAATTCGCAGGCTCCGCCTGGTATATCAAACCCTAAGGATGAAAGTGTGTGGATCGCTATTCACAATCAACCTTAATAAGACTCCTGTTGGATTTAGTTTTAGGAACTAATTGCCTTGCACCTAGAAGGTGAAGGATACTTCTCTTTCACCCAAGGCACTATGGGTTGGATTCCACTACTCTAATTTCTAAGCGTTCTTATTTGTTTCTAGGTTGGCCACTATTATTAAAACAAAATATATGTTTAAAAGGATATCAATACGACATCAAATATCCTAGCAATAGGTCTACACTACTAATATATGTACCACAGAGAAAGATTACTTCTGTATCTGACTTAGCTCAAGATCTGTAATTATGTAAATCTCTTGGAATAAATTCCTTTTTGTACTTTAAAATATCAACTGAATTTTTGAAAATTAATTATCTTTTTCAAATTATTTAAAGCAATTTTTTGATGATACTCTGCACCTCAAGTGTTACCGTCAGTACATCTTACAAGAAAGTAATTGTGTAATTAAAGCACATTTATTATTCCTCATAGCGTAAAATTTGTTTTATTATGTTTTTCTTCTATTGAGGTATAAAATTATAACATAGTGACAATTTTTGATAGAACAATGAAATGGTTCTTTTGTTTAAAAACAGAGGAAAGAAGTAAAGTATGCACTTTCTCCAAAGGCAGCTGTGTGTTTGCTGTCTGATCAGTCTCATTTCCCCATCTCTCACGGTGGGGCCTGGAACCTGCGTCCCCTAGGGAGAGGAAAGCCACCTCTCCACATGGCAGGATGCAGACGGGGAAATGGGACGTCTGTGATTTTGTCACTGATTGTTCTTCCTGGAGGATGCCACCCTCCCCAGAGAAGCAACCTGACAGCGCTTTGCACCTGGACTTCTCAGCCTCCAGAAATAGGTGGAAATAAATTTCCAGTATGTACAGATTGTACAGTTTGGGGTATTCCAATAGCAAAGGAGCAGAGCAAGGTGTAAACGATTCACTGCTTTTCCCAGTTGGATCTACTATACACCTGGAGGAAAGTCAATAGTTTTACTGTGTACGAGCTCTGTACTACATTTAAAGATATGAATGGAATATGGTGATGCTTAAAAATTAAATTTAATACTCATATTTTGAATATGGGTACAATAACATAAACACATCAGGATAAGGGTGCAAGGACTAAAATATACTTCCCCAAATTGTGTTATCTCACTTCTAGACAAGAAATAGAAACAGACTTGTCATTCAGTGCTCAGGTCAGTGACGGGTTTGCAGACACCTCTTCTTCCCACTGTGTAGCTAAGGAAGGTGCCTTGTTACTCCTTCACATAGGTTCTTTGGCATCTTGCTGAGTTCTAGATACAAACCTAGTGTTCAATTAATGTTTTTACGAAGTTCACTTACGTAGGTAATTTAAGAAGATTCCCCTTAAATCATAACTGATGCCATTAACTGGTATTATATACCATTGATATGCTACTTAATTGAAATTCTAGCTTCTCATGTTTTTGTTTGCTTATTTCTTAGGAGAATGGCACCATGGAATTGTACCTATGTACTTCCACTTGCAGAGGAGGAATGAGAGCGCTGTAAGCAGCTTTAACACGTTTACGTAGCGACAAAACTGTGATGGCAGGATCGAAGCTAGGCAGGACAACTCCAGAACCCGGCATTTTAGGGACACATCCTGCCACTTTACATCTGAGGATATTATTTGTATTGTATGGAAATAAAAGTGAAAATGTGCCTGAGGCTCACTCTCTGGCCTTGAGTGACAGACTTAATGTATACACAACACCATGGACAGGAGCAAGTGTAACTGCACACAAAACTATGGGAAGAGTTGGGGGGGGTTTATACTAATTTATTCATACAATCATTATATTAAATTCTCAATATGAATTCAATGTTATCCTATGTGTTCAAAACATTTCTAACATTTATTTCTCAATTTAACCCACAAGACAATGTCATATGGTCAGTGCCGGTGCTCTACTTCGTTTACAGATGAGAAAACCATCACACAGCAAAGTTAACCTGCACGCATACGGCCACAGGCACACAGATAGCAGGGGGTGAGGCAGTCACACTGTGCACAAAGAATTCAGCTGAAACCTCCCTCGCATTTCAATTGGCTTTTTTTTTTTCCATTTGTAGAAATGACATCTGCGCTTATGCCTCTGAGAATTCTCTCTGGAAATCGCACCAGAATGCCAATGGCCATGGTTCCCTACCAAACAGCTTCATCTGTTAATGTTAGATTGAGGTACAGTGGTGCTGGGAAGGCTGTGAGCATCTACTCTTGACTCAAATTGGAGTGGCTTTGAAATTCTGTGTTTTGCTTCCCCATCAATCACTTCCCTTTGGTAAGTTAGCAAGGCAAGATAGATAGAAATTAAAAGACCTGGTTCAGGCACAAAAGCATCACTGTTTTAACTCATTTTGGAAAAGAAAAAGTGTAGTTCACTGCCAGAGTTCATTTAACTTTCAGTGATGGAAAGTACATATTTTTAAAATAGAAATACCATGATTAAAAACAGAATGCTATTCACAAAATGATGTATTTTTGTTTCCAAAGATTGTTGATACACGGGAGCAATGCAAAAATAAAAAAATTAAAGCAAGATTCTGTATTGTGCCCAGTGGAAGCAAGGTTGTGATTTATCTGTGAGTTATGTTGGGTTAAATGCTACAGCTCAAGCGTGGCCGGAGAGCATTTGTGGACAAATGGGAAGTTGGTTAAATCTCAGCCCTGCTACTTCCTAACTGCATTATTTTAAGAAACTTTCTTTAATTCCACACATACGAACAAGTGAAAGCAAGGACTGAAAGCTATTATACTTGCAGAACATGCAGGGCAGTACCCACGATGTTTTAAGTCTCACACAGTTAAATGTTAGCGATCCAAGTGTACGTGTTCTCATCTACGCAGAGGAGATAACAGATTTTTTTAAACCTCAAGGGCTTTTAGGAGACTAAATGAGGTAATCGATGCTGTCCAATGCAGCAGCTACTAGCCGTACATGACAGTGAAATCATGACCACTGAGAAGGAGGAAATTTTTAAAAAAATTTGTGCAAGTAAGATTGTCCAAACTTCCCAAGTATGTGTATGAGGCCAATATTTAGGTGGCCTCATAAGGAATAGGAGTTTAAAAACAGTTAAGATTATACCAGGCTCAAAGAGAAAGAAAAAAGAATAGCTATCAACCAGGAATTTTTTTGTACAACACTGATGATGAAAAGACGATAATCATATTTTCCATTATCCACTTTATTGGATGCCCAGCTTGAACTTGAGCAGGAAGTAGTCATCTTGGACTATGGTAAAACCACCCAATGTTAATTTAAAGCCATGTTTTGATAACCAGCATTCTAAATATCTAATTGAGTGGTAATGCGTTAATGTGAAAATAACTTCAAACCCATGTTTTAATATCATTTCGAAAGTAAAGGGTCAAGATGTGAAGATTTATATTTTGTATCAATCTTTAAAAACAGATGAAATTGAAATTAAAGAACATTGTTTAGTATATACTGAAAAAGCACAATGGCAGGCACTTTGTAGGAGGCAAAAACGGTTGATGAGTTGGACGTGTATTGCCGCATTTTCCTTGAGCAGTAACACCCTCATTCAGGGCTGGTGTCCTTGTAATTCTGCAGTCTTGGTGGAGAATGTCTTTTCATGGTCTCTTTCTCTTGAGGCAGGTGGCAGAACCACTGAGCCAAATCCCCGGCCCCTTCACTGTCTATTTCTAATTCAGTATATCTAAGAAAATAGTTCTTTGACACTGTAGCTGCTCTATAAATGAGCGAAGGATGACAGTAGGGCTAATCAAAGCCGTTTAATGGAAATCCAGTTTGGTTTGAAATGAAAACTGTCTTTCTCACCTGAACATAACTGTTAGACACTGGCAAAGAATGGCACCAATATCTCATATCGTACGAGAAGGTCAGACATATACACAGAATAATATATGCAATTTATGACACAACTTTATAGTTGAATTACAAGTACACATTCTTTTGCTCAATGTCTATCCAGCCTTCTGACAGCCAGACACTGATTAATTTAAGTATCACCCATCCCTCGTCCCTTATGTCAGATGTGTACCACTCAGAGCTGATTTGCTCCAGCACATTTACTTGAAGTCGGGTTCAGAGACCTCAAAGTACATTCTCTGTTTATTTTCTGTACATGTAAAAAGTCACCAGTGCATTACAGAGATACTTCTGGTGGACTCCTGAGAGATAAACGGGAACCTTTTCCTACCTATCTTAAACCAACTCATCACCACAAAGAAGTAACGTAGTTTTTGCGGTACTTTACATGGACCCTAAAAATGAAGCCAAATTTGTAATACGCACAGGGCAGAAATACACGAGAAACGAGCATGGACAAGTTCTTACTTGTGGGCATCTGTACAACTGAATATACACATCACATATTGAGGTCCGTAACACAGTGATTTCTCTCCATCCTATTATTTTTACTCTAAATTGAACTTTTCCTCACTCTTAAGGTTAAAAAGCACAAGAATCAGTACTATTACGCCAATCGCTTCTCCTCCAAACTAGTGGAGGAATATTATACAGCGTTAGTTTACAAGGACTAATATTCAAAATGATCTTAAGAAAAGTAACACTGTGACAAAATATTTGAGCTTCGTGTGCATGTTGGTCCTCTAAATTCATGTCAAGTTAATTCTATCAGTTTTTTTTTCATAAATTGAACAGAACATGAACTTTTGCTCAAACTAAAACTATATACTTTTTTTTTTCTTTGGTACCGGGTATCGAACTCGGGTCCTTGTGATGGTGAAGCAGGCTGCGGGAACCCTGAGCTGAATCCCAGCCCAAAACTGTATACTGTGCTCAGGGATTGTGGAACTTTTTACAGTTGGTATCATTTCCTTTCTTCCTTCAGAGTCATTTTTCCACAAGTTTTTATCCTGTAACATTTTGGATGTATGGCCACCATTAAACGGTTTGATTGACATTAACCATTGGGATTCTAGGCATCTCCAAACCATGGATAGTTACACAAAATGGTTCCTTGCATCCTAGGAGTGACAGGTAGGAGAATAAATTTTGTGCTGTTAGGGAAACTGTACAAAGGACTGAGAACTCATTACTCTATATCCAGAGCAAGAAAATTATCTCTAGAGAAGAGCTCTTGTCAGCAATGAATCAAATAAATTGTTTGCCTTACTGAAGTTGGAGAAAAAAAGTCATTTTAAAAACATCAACAGGAACCTCCTATTTAGTTGGATGAAAAACAGAAAGACTTGTTATCTCTCCCTTAATTCTATTTTAACCACGAGAATATCACTCAGTCTGTTGCTCTTCGAACTTGATTGTGTTTATAAAACCCAGATGACTCCATGGAATTAGAATACAGCACTGAAAACATCCTTCTTTTATAAGTTGGCTTTCTCACACTGAGCCTTTCCTAAAAACCCAACTGAAAAAAACCAAGAGTGTTAGGAATATTCTCTCCCCTCTCTTCTCTGTGCCCTGTCCCCTGGCCTAGGTGCCATTCTTTTGAGGACTTTGAGCTTTTCATTTCCTGTGTGACACTGTCAGGTTATCATCTAATCTCATCTTAGACTTTGGATGCTCAGAGACAAAAGATGCTTTAAATAATTATCCAGAAAATTTGGTTGAAAGCTACCAAGAAACAATGGTATAAATAAGCCAGGAGCCCACACACCTGCAATTCCAACTCTTCAGAAGGCTGAAGCAGGAGAATTCCAGTGTAAGATCACACTGAGAAACTTAGCAAGATGCTGTCTTAAAATAGAAACAAAATAAACAGGACCAGGGACAGGTTGTAGCTCAGTGGGAAACCATCCCTGGACTCAGTCACCAGTACCACACATGTGTGTGCGCACAGAGACACAAAGTATAAACAGTCATTCACTGAATGATATAATATATATGTAGTGATTGCTTAAATTCAAAATTGCATTTCATCATTTGATGCATTTTTAATTTAGCTAAGGTGCTCCTTTGCTATGAGGCTATAATAATCTTTGTATAATGTGTCAAAATGTGCTGTGTTGACTGATAGAAGAACATTCAGACAAGTATTCATATTATACAAATACTTCCATCTTGACAACTATATTTTCTGAATACAGCATAGAAATTAAAGACAACTATGATAAACTGTTTTCTGGAAAAGAATCAGATAAGTAATTTTTCCACTGACTGAGAGAGCATCAAGCATGTGACCCTCAATTTATCCTACACAACCCAAAAGTTGCTTTTGAATTACGTGGACCAGTTTTCTCAAAATCACTTTAATAAGATGCAGATTAAAATGTTCAGAATTGATTCCTATTTTCACTTTTAAATTAATTCATCCAAGTGTGGTGTTGCACGTCTGTAGTCCCAGCACTTGGGAGGCTGATGCAGGAGGGTTGTCCTGAGTTCGAGGCCCACTCCATACTGAGTTCAAGGCCAGCCTGGACTCCAGAGTGAGACCTATCTCAGAAAGAAAAATAAACGGAAGTGCAACCAGACTGTGATATCTACATTTTACTGATTTTAATAGGACTGCTAACATCTCACAATCCAAAACCTCACCTACATTTCAATAAATGCTCATTGTTCAGAATTATGATCTTCAAGGAAAGAAAATTTTCCTTTTTTTTTGTTTGGTACCACGGTCCTTGCCCTTGTGAAGCAGGTGGCAAAAACCACTGAGCTAAATCCCTGGCTAGAAAATATTTTTAAAAATATGATAGCCTTGGCCAGGGACTTGGCTTAGTGGTTCTGCCACGTGCCTCGCAAGCGCAAGGGCTGGTGTTCAATCCCCGGTACCAAACAAAACAAAAACAAAAACAAAAAAAAAAAAACAAAAAAAAAA
>NW_022900943.1:7257196-7264659 GCF_012274545.1 Fukomys damarensis | reverse complement strand
AAAAAAAAAAAAAAAAAAAAAAAAAAAAAAAAAACAAAAAAAAAACAAAAAAAAAGGAAAGCCTCTTATGTTCCAGCACAATAAAGCTGTCAATGTATTCTTCACAAATAAACTCATTTAAATCAATATAAGTAATCTAGATTGTTTCACGTGTGTAAATGTATTATACGATAATTTTCTATTATATATAAAGATATATTCCATTTGAATGTGTCCATATTCTACAGTGAACAATTTTTCATTCCATACACACAGATATGACTTATTTTAATAAGCTATATAATAACAAACAATATATAATAAAATGTTAGCTGATTTTTCCTTGATTTTAAAAATTTGGAAAAATGAATATATTTGCAAATATATTTATTAATGGTTCTATGAGTATATCTACCCACAGGCCCTTCAAAGCTTTATCTACACTGAGTAGGAAATCATCCCTGAATTTATATTTTCTTGAATTTGGGTTTAAAAACCCCATCATTTGAAAACAATATATTGTACCTCTTTTTAGGTGATTTATTCATCTTATTTTCCTCTTATCATATAGGTTGTGACAAGGACATTTAAAACTTATCCTAGTGATTGCAATTTTCAGTATTTTGTTTCTAATTTCAATGCCAAAGTTCTTAAGCATTTCCTTAACGATCATGTTGACTTTGATGTCTAAAAGTATTTTTCATAATAAGAGGTTTCTCTCTAATTTTAAATTCATAAGAGTTTTATTATTTAATCAGGAATTAGTGCTGAAATTATTGTCTTTTAATATCTATGATGATTGTATTAATCTACTAATGAAGTGAAACACGTAAGTGGCTTTTCTCATCATTGATAGTCTATGCAATCCTCAATTAAAACTTTCTAAATACTACTACAGAGCTCTTTTTAAAATATTTGATTTTACTCATATTTCATTTAAAATATTTTCATTCTCATATCTAAATTTGGTGGACAGGATACAACCTGTTGTGTCTTTTTACTAGATTAGCATTGTGATAAACTACATATTTCAGTTATTGTAATCTTAAAGTAAGAAGTTAAAGTGTTTTCATCTGCTCTGTGTAGTAAAATTACAGAATTATCTATAGTTTGAAGGTTTGGTGTAGTATCAAAAATAGACAGGCTTACAACATAAGAGAGTAATCTTGAAATCTCCTAAGTCCTCTAAAACTTCCAAATTGAATGTCAGTCATTATATAGCTTTCTAAAATAGTGTATTTAATATAGGTTTTCAGGTTTCTTAGTAAAATTTCCTTGATTTTCCTATATTGATGTTACCTGCACTCTGTCCAACTTAATTTTATTTTTCTGTACCTGGCATGCAGTCCAGAACCTTGAGCTTCTAAGGCAGGTGCAAGACCACTGAGCTGAAGCCCCAGCCCTGCCCAATTCAGTACTGATCTTATTTTCTCTATATTGCTCTTCATGAAATTTGGTATGCTTTTAAAACTAAGGGCCATTACTATGTATCATTTAAGTTAACTTAAAAGGTCCCATCATTGAAAATAATATATTGTATCTCTTTTTTATGTTGAGATTTTTATGCATCCTTTTGTATTACTTCTTACCCACTGTTAATTTTATTTTCCTTGACATTTTGTGAAAACTTAAATGAGAAATTCTCAAACATTTAGCACAATGTTGTTTTCTTCTTACCTCTGTGATTTAGAGAGGACAGTAGCTTCCAAACTATTATATTCACACTCACATTTTAGAGTCCAGATAAAAATTCTAGAATAGTTTCCACCATGGACTTCCCTACTATAGGAAATAGGATTCTTTTAACTTGTCAAGCATTAACTGTAGCTTGAAGGTCTCTTCATCAAAATCCAGGCATTGCAGTGTAGGTACCCAATGGGATGTGAGTCCCACAGAAAGAAGGATGAAATCAGGTCCTCTCCAGGAAAATGGATGGAACTAGTGACCACTGTGTTAAGCAAATCAACCCAGATTCAGAAACACAAATATTGTCTCTTTTCTTATACATACAAGCACTATAAATAAAGAAACAAATAAGAGATGTCAGACAACAGGAAAGTCCATTTCTAGCTATAAAGGAAAGGAATAGGGGAAGAAGAGAGGAATGGCAGAAGAAATGGGGAGAAAATTGATGAAAATAAATCATGTACATACATCCATAGAACAAAGTCTCATTATTCTGTGTTGCTAGTGCACAATAATAAAAAGCCAGGTGTTTTCAACGTGCTGGCCTTAACAGTAGGGCCTTTAAAAGGTGATTAGGTCCTATGTGTTTCTATATTATTAGGATTCAACATTTCAAAACAGCCTTTGCAGGACTGGACTAGCTTGCTTTTGCTATTCTGCCTTGAGAGGAAGACAAAATAAAATCAGCAGGTGCCAGTACCTTCACCTTGGTCTTCCCAAAAACGTAATAATGGAAATTCCCATTATTTATAAATTGTGTTTTGGTACAGCCTCATAAAAATGTACTAAGTTGTGTTTTGGTACAGCCTCATAAAAATGTACTAAGACATCAAAGAAATACACCCAAGGGTCAGCAGCCAAAAACATTGTTAATAATGTTACTGTGCTTTATAATCATTGTCTCGACTGAAGTATCCTGTTCCAAGTCAAAACGTGTGAAAGGTGGGTCAAATGCAGAAATAACTAAAATGAATGATTTTCTCAACAAACAAATTATAGAATATTTGATTGTTATTTGTTAACCATTTGACTATAGTATGCAATATTTGTTTTTCTCACTTTATAAAAATAAAAATTGCAGTCCAGAGTTGATAAATAATGAACCTACCAGTCAACATTTTGGAAGGGCCAAGATGTATCATTGGGTGTTTTTGGCACTATAAGTAATGGTTTTTAGATTAGCCTTTATAACTTAAAAGAAATCACTATATTTTATTTTTGTTGGTTTGTCTTTTGTGGTAGAATAAATATTTAACACAGGGTAAGGGTATGCTTATTTTCTTTACTGTTGTAATCTTCAAATATTTATTCAATGGACAAATCAAAACAGGTGTCAAATGTGGCATAATTAATTTGAAATAAGTTTCTTTTTACAAAATAGCTGTCGGTATACAACTGTATTGCAATTGCATAGGGCACGATAAGGAGAAAATAGGAGTTTTGCAGCAAGAGGTGCAAAAGTCATTATTGGTGTACTTTCCCTTTCCCATGTTTCAATCCTGTCTCATGTCCTCCTCAGGTATGTTACAGAAAATTATATATACATACATTATACACACACACACACACACACATACACACACACATGTAATAAAGTTGTAAAATCCACAACTAAGTTGGAATTTAAAATAGCTGTAACGACTTTTCTGCGTATGACAGTTATTTAAGGAGGAAAATAAGCGAGGCTTCCAGAATGGAAAGAAAACGAGACAGAGAAAGGACTATGTCATATATAGGGAACTGTCAGCAATAGGGAAATTTTAGAGTTTTCTTATGAGTCGTAAACAAAAATAGGGAGAAAGAACTTGGAGATTGCCTATTAGCAGTCACACCAATACTTTTAACTTTTTTACCTCTTTGCCAAATCTTTAGACATTGCATGGGTTGTTAAGAAGATAAACAATCCTTCCAGGGATTTAGCTCAGCTGTTCCGCTGCCTGCCTCACAAGTGCAAGGACCTGAATTTGATCCCGGTACCAAAATATAAAAATAAAAAAGAAGAAAATAAACAATCCTAAGAACGAGAAGCACATAATATTCTGTGATGTATCCTACCATTTAATCTGTAAAGATTGGATTCCTAGGAATCAAAGGAGCATGTCAATTTGAAATTACCTTTTAACTAGCAGCTATAAGTGGAAAATCATATCCACTGATTCCTGAATATGGTGTATAATCTTTTTTTCTATTAATTCTTCAATGAGTTATGTAAACATGTTATGAGTTTCTTTACACCTAAGGTGCTTAATTCTTTTCTTCTTTTATAAATAGGAGCTAGCCTAATTAAGACCATCATTTAGTAACACAATTTTCTGCATATACTTACTGGAAAGTAGTCATAAGAATTAGGTACTTTGCTGCATTGCATTTGTTAATTTACGTTTACACCATCTTTTGTACATCTTTCCCTTATTCTTAAGCATTATAATAAAACTATAGTTTAGACTCATTTTCTGGAGAATTTAGGTATGTATATCAAATAAATTGATCAAAATAATATTAACATTCAAAACTAGAGTTTTCAGACTTCAGGATCAGTTTCAAAAATAAAACCTGACTCAAACGGTTGTTCTGATTTCTTGTTTGATGACACGATTCGCCATTATTATGCACAGCTAAGGAATGAAAACATGGCCCATTCTTATCATCATCTTCTTTTCCCAAAGGAATATTAAAGGTCTTTATTTAAAAGGTGATGAAGCGCTTTTTATTTTCTTAGGAAGTGTTAAAACAGTCAAATTTCAGCATCCTAATATAGCTAACCTGTAAAGGGTACACAGGGTGTTAATTGGTACTAACACTGAAAAGTAAAATTAATTAAAGGATAGAGATTTATTACTTGAGATTGATGAGCTATGCATATATATGCACATGCATATATCAGCACAGATATTTTAGAGTGGACAAGATTGTTCTTTATTGTTACATATCAGTAATATAAAAAGATAAGCCTTCTGTAGTTAAATTCTAAGAACTGAATGGCTAGCTTAAAACTAACATACCTAATTGGTTCAGTTTTTAAGAGTGTTTTCTTTCTTTTTTTCTTTTCTTTTCTTTTTTTTTTTTTTTTTTTTGTACCAGGGATTGAACTCGGGTCCTTGTTCTTGCAAGGCAGGCCACCGAGCCTCTGAGCTAAATCCCTGGCCCTAAGAGTGTTTTTGTAAGATGACAAGAATTTCTGCATAGGCGTTGTAAGTATCATTTCCGTGGATGGAGTGTAGTACTTACTAACTTCAGTGAAATGTTAAGCGATTTGTTAAAATATAAAAATGTTTACATTGTTTTAAATATAGAGAATGATTTAATTCACTTGTGTCGTCATAGAAAACACTAACATGTAGGCTGTACATCGCTTTAACCTCACCGCTCCAGTGGGAGATGAAAAGAGTTCTTGGAAGGTAACTGACATCTTGGACCGAACGGAACAGGTGCGGCTGTGCCCAGAGGAACAAGGGTCTGCGACCTCGGCGGCCTGTGCCCAAGTGAGGAGCACGCACTGTTGCCGCCGAAGATTTTGATTTCGCTTATCTTGCGAGCAGAGGCCGTGTGATTATTTTCAGGATAGAATTTTACACTTGCAGGAAAAGACAAAAAAAAGAAAGAAAGAAAAAGAGAAACGCTTGCTAATGCCTCCCACCTGTAGCCCAGTCGAGAGCTTCGGAACATAGGTCCCCAAACACTCCCCTGAAAGAGGTTCTTACCCCTCCACAGCAGAAATGGACAGCAGGGCTGCGCGGCACAAATCAGGGAAGAGCTGCCCTTGAAAATCAGTAGCGTCACAAACACTGACCCGCGACCTGAAACCACTCGAGGAGCCCGACCACAGGCGGGACCTACGTTTACGGCTCATCGGCACCATGTTGGTCAAGTGTCTATCTAAATGCTGTTGCTGGCCACTAAGCAGCAATGGCACATATTAAACAACAGCCATCACCTGAAGGGCTCTCTTTCACGGCCTAGCGGCAGCATTGCTCAGGGTCAGTTCCTGCCAATTACGTTTTCCAGACACATTTCCGAAGAAGCACACCGAGGGCTCAAACACAACGCAAGGGCATGAACATCGGCGCCCAAGTACCTACAAATATCTGCCTAAAATCAAATCAGAGTCCATTTTATATAGCATCGGATTGTTTTCTTTTATGTTTGACCACAATTTACTGTCCTTATAAAATTTTTTAAAATCAAATGCAAACACTTCCACATTACACAGTTCTTTTAAAAATATCCTCTTTCTATACTTTCACTTCAATAATCATAGTTTTTTCTACGTTCCAAACCAAAAATTTCCCCTTTTTCTCCACAGAGCACAGCCCCAAACTCCAAACACAAATTGCACTATCAACTTACTACGCTTTTATTGTTCCTTTTGGAAAAAATGTCTCTATCAACATTATCTCTTATAGATTAATTTAATCCCATTTCATATCCTGTCCTTACAAAGCATGCATTCCCAGTATGCCCAGTTGAATGGGATACTTTCTTTCTCCAAATCTCTAACCATTTTATATTTTCTATTTCACATGATTAGGGTAAGAAAACGGATGAATTTTTCCCTACTTCTTTCAGTTGGATTTGTTTTTTATTATAGTTTATATAAGCTTCAAGTATTTCTGCAGGATAGATTAGTAGTATGCATTGTAGTTCTAGAATTGTAAGCTATATTTTTCAAAGTAAATTTACTTTACATATTGCTGAAATCATGAAAACTGACATTCATTTGGTATTAACTAAATATTAATAGTAGCTAATAGTATTACCCAAGTGCTAGTCGATAGTTTAATTCTTATAATATCATCTGATGTATATTTGCACTCATGTAGAAAAGGAAAGTAAGATTTGGAGAAATTAACCCTAGTAAGACACAAAATGAGCAAAAGCCAGAGAGCGCACTGGTCCTTACTCAATTTTGTATTCTTAACCACATTAGATAACTACCAGCCGGGAGTGGTGGCACATGCCTGTAATCTCAGCGCTCAGGAGGCTGAGGCAGGAGGATTGCTGTGCATTCGAGACCAGCCTGGGCTACATAGTGAGTTCCAGGTCAGTCTCAACTACATAAGGAGACCCTGCCTCACACACACACAGACACACACACAGACACACACACACGCACACACACACACAAAAATCTACCAAAACTTCTATCCTTCTGGTGTTACAATAATGATAAATATTATCACAGGATCTAACCTCAGATTTCTGTGGGAAAATGAGTGAATGGTCAAAGTTACTCCACAGGTTGGTAAAGCTACAAATGGAGACACATTTATCATACGGGAGTTCAAAACAGGAGCAATGATTTTATTCAAGGGAGAAAATAAACATTTCACCTATTTTGAAAATGATGGTGACGAGAGATTGATATTTTTGATAAGAAACTTGCAAATGAAAGTGGAACATTGTCATCGACCATAATCTCCTCAAAAGCAAACATGTTTCTATTTTAGATTCTAAGCCTTAAAAGACCCATCAGGAGCTGTAGCCTGGTACAATATTTTACCACCAGATGGATGGGAGCAGTGATGAATGAACGAATCACAGAGCACTGACGTGGTCATTACTGAGAGGGAAAGAGGACCTTCGCCTTGTGTCTGTGCCAGGGGCCCGGACATCAAAGATCAATGCAGGTGAGGCCGGTGTTTCTCCAAGTACATCCACACACGTACTCTAACTCTCCAAGTCGAGGAAGAAATGAAAAGCCATTTATACTTAGGAAAGAAGTGATTTTCCCGTCACTTCTTTTTTTTTTCAGATTCAATTAACACACGTCCGGAGGAGGAGGGGGCGGAGGCGGGGGA